>NW_026704907.1:0-15301 GCF_012432095.1 Onychostoma macrolepis
TGCCTAAGAACACAGCCATGAATAAAGAGTGGTACAAAAACATCCTCCGAGAGCAACCATCCAAGAACAGTTTGGCGATGAACAATGCCTTTTCCAGCATGATGGAGCGCATTGCCATAAGGCAAAATTGATAACTAAGTGGCTGGGGGAACAAAACATCGAAATTTTGGGTCCATGGCCAGGAAACTCCCCAGACCTTAATCCCATTGAGAACCTGTGGTCAATCCTCAAGAGGCGGGTGGACAAACAAAAACCCACAAATTCTGACAAACTCCAAGCATTGATTATTCAAGAATGGGCTGCCGTCAGTCAGGATGTGGCCCAGAAGTTGATTGACAGCATGCCAAGACGAATTGCAGAGGTCTTGAAAAAGTAGGGTCAACATTGCAAATATTGAGTCTTTGCATAAACTTAATGTAATTGTCAATAAAAGCCTTTGACACTTATGAAATTCTTGTAATTATACTTCAGTATACCATGCTAACATCTGACAAAAAGATCAATGGTTCCTTAGATTAACAAATAATCACAGACCCCTCACGCAATAAACATACTGGGTGCCAGGATGTCTGTGAAGGTCCCCAGGCCCCTGGTTACCATGGCAACCAGGACACCTCAGCCAGATCAGATCAACTTTACGACCTAAAAGTATGTAGAGAGAGTCTCCCCTACTCAATTCTCTCGAAAACAAACACATACTGCTATAGGAAACGACTTCTTTCATTAATTCATAGACAGATTTTCTTTGACCTTCCGATCACATATCCTCAGGTCATTGTGTATATTATTCCTGTTCTTGTATATTGTCTTTCGTATTGTATACTGTTTTATGCATGCTTATGATAGAACCTCTCGCTCATGTAACCTTAACTATACCATGTTTGGTTTCTATCGGTTCGTCTTCGGATGATCTAATTGAGCGTATATTACATGTTTATATTTATGCAACATATTAGTGTTCTAAGAATCTTTAGTAGTTTTTGCATCAACACCCAATCGAATCACATATGAAAAATACCATGGTCTAAGACAAAGAGTCTTAAACTTTCCCTCCAAAAGTGAAAGTCACCATTGGCTCTGTGACCTCCCGGAGGTGTGACCTCTGTATCAGATAAAGCTCTCACATCAGTGACCCGCCTCTTAAGTCTGCGGTTCTTGCAGATACTGAGAAGATGTGGCTGTGAGCTAGAAGTCTTCTGTACCTTAAGTTTGAGCCAGGCTTGGCCTTGACTTTCCAGTCATCAAAGATCCTAGGATCTCAGCTGATGTCTCTCTTAGTTCTCTCATCACCTTCATGTGGGAGAAAACTCTCCCAATCACCACCGAGCCAGAATAACATTCTTTTGGAGTTCATCACCCTTCAAATCCGGAACAACTTGAAGAGCTCCAACACCACCAAACCTTCAAACCCTCAGAACTTTCATCCGAGACTGCATCCGGACACTCGTTCAACGACCAAAGGCAATGCAAGTATCGTACATTTAACTAAACGAAACAGAGGTTTAGTATAAGCGGTAGACCCCGTTGTAAAACGGCACTGATGGTTTTTAACTCAGGTGGTTCTGACTCATTTTCCATAACTGCATTCTTTGGTTTCTCTAATGGCTTCATCCATCCACTTTAGCTCCCCCTTTTGTATGTACGCGTGAGTGTTTGTATGTTTGTTAGACTAGTTTGTGTTAGTGCTTAGTTAATAAACCTCTTGTGCACAAATTACATGAGTTTCTGATTCTGCCTGGCAAATTAATGTCCCTTTACGATTTTGACCCTTGCTACATGCTCTAATACATTAATACTGTATGAAAGTATTATTCTGTGGCCACCAAAATATCCTTTCTTAGAGTTGATATGAACTTAAACTGAATGTTTGCAGGACGAACACATTAGTTGATGGCAATTTAATTCTGCTACAGTTAATAATGGCAGCTGATATAAATAATTCTAATTAATCATAATTAATTGTAATTATTTATATACAGTTCCCTTTTGAGCTAATTTGCTACATTAGCTTGCCTCAGACTGTCTATGAATGGTTGCTCAGCAAAAGGGCCCAGTGGCCTAATGGATAAGGCATCAGCCTTCGGAGCTGAGGAATGCGGGTTCAAGTCCCACCGGGGTCATCTTTGAGGGGCTACATTTAAGTTGGCTGCGCAAGTAATTCCAGGATGATAAGTTCAAAGTGACACTACAGCTGTGAGAATTAGCATGTCAGCCAAGGAAGTGGGCTCACTCATAATTTTGCCTAAGAACACAGCCATGAATAAAGAGTGGTACAAAAACATCCTCCGAGAGCAACCATCCAAGAACAGTTTGGCGATGAACAATGCCTTTTCCAGCATGATGGAGCGCATTGCCATAAGGCAAAATTGATAACTAAGTGGCTGGGGGAACAAAACATCGAAATTTTGGGTCCATGGCCAGGAAACTCCCCAGACCTTAATCCCATTGAGAACCTGTGGTCAATCCTCAAGAGGCGGGTGGACAAACAAAAACCCACAAATTCTGACAAACTCAAGCATTGATTATTCAAGAATGGGCTGCCGTCAGTCAGGATGTGGCCCAGAAGTTGATTGACAGCATGCCAAGACGAATTGCAGAGGTCTTGAAAAAGTAGGGTCAACATTGCAAATATTGAGTCTTTGCATAAACTTAATGTAATTGTCAATAAAAGCCTTTGACACTTATGAAATTCTTGTAATTATACTTCAGTATACCATGCTAACATCTGACAAAAAGATCAATGGTTCCTTAGATTAACAAATAATCACAGACCCCTCACGCAATAAACATACTGGGTGCCAGGATGTCTGTGAAGGTCTCAGGCCCCTGGTTACCATGGCAACCAGGACACCTCAGCCAGATCAGATCAACTTTACGACCTAAAAGTATGTAGAGAGTCTCCCCTACTCAATTCTCTCGAAAACAAACACATACTGCTATAGGAAACGACTTCTTTCATTAATTCATAGACAGATTTTCTTTGACCTTCCGATCACATATCCTCAGGTCATTGTGTATATTATTCCTGTTCTTGTATATTGTCTTTCGTATTGTATACTGTTTTATGCATGCTTATGATAGAACCTCTCGTTCATGTAACCTTAACTATACCATGTTTGGTTTCTATCGGTTCGTCTTCGGATGATCTAATTGAGCGATATTACATGTTTATATTTATGCAACATATTAGTGTTCTAAGAATCTTTAGTAGTTTTTGCATCAACACCCAATCGAATCACATATGAAAAATACCATGGTCTAAGACAAAGAGTCTTAAACTTTCCTCCAAAAGTGAAAGTCACCATTGGCTCTGTGACCTCCCGGAGGTGTGACCTCTGTATCAGATAAAGCTCTCACATCAGTGACCCGCCTCTTAAGTCTGCGGTTCTTGCAGATACTGAGAAGATGTGGCTGTGAGCTAGAAGTCTTCTGTACCTTAAGTTTGAGCCAGGCTTGGCCTTGACTTTCCAGTCATCAAAGATCCTAGGATCTCAGCTGATGTCTCTCTTAGTTCTCTCATCACCTTCATGTGGGAGAAAACTCTCCCAATCACCACCGAGCCAGAATAACATTCTTTTGGAGTTCATCACCCTTCAAATCCGGAACAACTTGAAGAGCTCCAACACCACCAAACCTTCAAACCCTCAGAACTTTCATCCGAGACTGCATCCGGACACTCGTTCAACGACCAAAGGCAATGCAAGTATCGTACATTTAACTAAACGAAACAGAGGTTTAGTATAAGCGGTGAACCCGTTGTAAAAGCGGCACTGATGGTTTTAACTCAGGTGGTTCTGACTCATTTTCCATAACTGCATTCTTTGGTTTCTCTAATGGCTTCATCCATCCACTTTAGCTCCCCCTTTTGTATGTACGCGTGAGTGTTTGTATGTTTGTTAGACTAGTTTGTGTTAGTGCTTAGTTAATAAACCTCTTGTGCACAAATTACATGAGTTTCTGATTCTGCCTGGCAAATTAATGTCCCTTTACGATTTTGACCCTTGCTACATGCTCTAATACATTAATACTGTATGAAAGTATTATTCTGTGGCCACCAAAATATCCTTTCTTAGAGTTGATATGAACTTAAACTGAATGTTTGCAGGACGAACACATTAGTTGATGGCAATTTAATTCTGCTACAGTTAATAATGGCAGCTGATATAAATAATTCTAATTAATCATAATTAATTGTAATTATTTATATACAGTTCCCTTTTGAGCTAATTTGCTACATTAGCTTGCCTCAGACTGTCTATGAATGGTTGCTCAGCAAAAGGGCCCAGTGGCCTAATGGATAAGGCATCAGCCTTCGGAGCTGAGGATTGTGGGTTCGAGTCCCATCTGGGTCATCTGTAAAGGGTTACTTCTAAGTTGGCTGAGCAAGAAATTGCATCAGGCTTTCTATGAATCGAATGACCAGAGAAGAGGTGTAATGGGCTCCGTTTGCACTGCAGGTCTTGATGACCATTTGTGACTATTTGTTTTATGGAGCTGAGGATTGTGGGTTCGAGTCCCATCTGGGTCATCTTTGAGGGGTTACATTTAGGTTTGCCGCACAAGAATTTCCAGGATGATTAGTACAAAGTTACACAATAGCCACGAGAATTGGCAAAGAGCTAGCAAGCTCCTTAATGCTCTGTCAGTTTAGCTTGCATCAGGCTGTCTATGAATGGTTGCTCAGCAAAAGGGCCCAGTGGCCTAATGGATAAGGCATCAGCCTTCGGAGCTGAGGATTGTGGGTTCGAGTCCCATCTGGGTCATCTTTGAGGGGTTACATTTAGGTTTGCCTCGCAAGAATTTCCAGGATGATTAGTACAAAGTTACACAATAGCCATGAGAATTAGCAAAGAGCTGGCAAGTTTCTGATTGCTCTGTCAGTTTAGCTTGCATCAGGCTGTGTATGAATGCCTGTGGGTTATTTGGCAAAAAGGCCCAGTGGCCTAATGGATAAGGCATCAGCCTCCGGAGCTGGGGATTGTGGGTTCAAGTCCCACCTGGGTCGTCTGTGAAGGGTTACTTCTAAGTTGGCTGAGCAAGAAATTGCATCAGGCTTTCTATGAATCGAATGACCAGAGAAGAGGTGTAATGGGCTCCGTTTGCACTGCAGGTCTTGATGACCATTTGTGACTATTTGTTTTGCGGAGCTGAGGAATGCGGGTTCAAGTCCCACCGGGGTCATCTTTGAGGGGCTACATTTAAGTTGGCTGCGCAAGTAATTCCAGGATGATAAGTTCAAAGTGACACTACAGCTGTGAGAATTAGCATGTCAGCCAAGGAAGTGGGCTCACTCATAATTTTGCCTAAGAACACAGCCATGAATAAAGAGTGGTACAAAAACATCCTCCGAGAGCAACCATCCAAGAACAGTTTGGCGATGAACAATGCCTTTTCCAGCATGATGGAGCGCATTGCCATAAGGCAAAATTGATAACTAAGTGGCTGGGGGAACAAAACATCGAAATTTTGGGTCCATGGCCAGGAAACTCCCCAGACCTTAATCCCATTGAGAACCTGTGGTCAATCCTCAAGAGGCGGGTGGACAAACAAAAACCCACAAATTCTGACAAACTCCAAGCATTGATTATTCAAGAATGGGCTGCCGTCAGTCAGGATGTGGCCCAGAAGTTGATTGACAGCATGCCAAGACGAATTGCAGAGGTCTTGAAAAAGTAGGGTCAACATTGCAAATATTGAGTCTTTGCATAAACTTAATGTAATTGTCAATAAAAGCCTTTGACACTTATGAAATTCTTGTAATTATACTTCAGTATACCATGCTAACATCTGACAAAAAGATCAATGGTTCCTTAGATTAACAAATAATCACAGACCCCTCACGCAATAAACATACTGGGTGCCAGGATGTCTGTGAAGGTCCCCAGGCCCCTGGTTACCATGGCAACCAGGACACCTCAGCCAGATCAGATCAACTTTACGACCTAAAAGTATGTAGAGAGTCTCCCCTACTCAATTCTCTCGAAAACAAACACATACTGCTATAGGAAACGACTTCTTTCATTAATTCATAGACAGATTTTCTTTGACCTTCCGATCACATATCCTCAGGTCATTGTGTATATTATTCCTGTTCTTGTATATTGTCTTTCGTATTGTATACTGTTTTATGCATGCTTATGATAGAACCTCTCGCTCATGTAACCTTAACTATACCATGTTTGGTTTCTATCGGTTCGTCTTCGGATGATCTAATTGAGCGTATATTACATGTTTATATTTATGCAACATATTAGTGTTCTAAGAATCTTTAGTAGTTTTTGCATCAACACCCAATCGAATCACATATGAAAAATACCATGGTCTAAGACAAAGAGTCTTAAACTTTCCTCCAAAAGTGAAAGTCACCATTGGCTCTGTGACCTCCCGGAGGTGTGACCTCTGTATCAGATAAAGCTCTCACATCAGTGACCCGCCTCTTAAGTCTGCGGTTCTTGCAGATACTGAGAAGATGTGGCTGTGAGCTAGAAGTCTTCTGTACCTTAAGTTTGAGCCAGGCTTCGCCTTGACTTTCCAGTCATCAAAGATCCTAGGATCTCAGCTGATGTCTCTCTTAGTTCTCTCATCACCTTCATGTGGGAGAAAACTCTCCCAATCACCACCGAGCCAGAATAACATTCTTTTGGAGTTCATCACCCTTCAAATCCGGAACAACTTGAAGAGCTCCAACACCACCAAACCTTCAAACCCTCAGAACTTTCATCCGAGACTGCATCCGGACACTGCTCAACGACCAAAGGCAATGCAAGTATCGTACATTTAACTAAACGAAACAGAGGTTTAGTATAAGCGGTAGACCCGTTGTAAAAGCGGCACTGATGGTTTTAACTCAGGTGGTTCTGACTCATTTTCCATAACTGCATTCTTTGGTTTCTCTAATGGCTTCATCCATCCACTTTAGCTCCCCCTTTTGTATGTACGCGTGAGTGTTTGTATGTTTGTTAGACTAGTTTGTGTTAGTGCTTAGTTAATAAACCTCTTGTGCACAAATTACATGAGTTTCTGATTCTGCCTGGCAAATTAATGTCCCTTTACGATTTTGACCCTTGCTACATGCTCTAATACATTAATACTGTATGAAAGTATTATTCTGTGGCCACCAAAATATCCTTTCTTAGAGTTGATATGAACTTAAACTGAATGTTTGCAGGACGAACACATTAGTTGATGGCAATTTAATTCTGCTACAGTTAATAATGGCAGCTGATATAAATAATTCTAATTAATCATAATTAATTGTAATTATTTATATACAGTTCCTTTGAGCTAATTTGCTACATTAGCTTGCCTCAGACTGTCTATGAATGCCTGTGGGTTATTTGGCAAAAGGCCCAGTGGCCTAATGGATAAGGCATCAGCCTTGGAGCTGAGGAATGCGGGTTCAAGTCCCACCGGGTCATCTTTGAGGGGTTACATTTAGGTTTGCCTCAAGAATTTCCAGGATGATTAGTACAAAGTTACACAATAGCCATGAGAATTAGCAAAGAGCTGGCAAGTTTCTGATTGCTCTGTCAGTTTAGCTTGCATCAGGCTGTCTATGAATGGTTGCTCAGCAAAAGGCCCAGTGGCCTAATGGATAAGGCATCAGCCTTGGAGCTGAGGAATGCGGGTTCAAGTCCCACCTGGGTCGTCTGTGAAGGGTTACTTCTAAGTTGGCTGAGCAAGAAATTGCATCAGGCTTTCTATGAATCGAATGACCAGAGAAGAGGTGTAATGGGCTCCGTTTGCACTGCAGGTCTTGATGACCATTTGTGACTATTTGTTTTGCGGAGCTGAGGAATGCGGGTTCAAGTCCCACCTGGGTCATCTGTAAAGGGTTACTTCTAAGTTGGCTGAGCAAGAAATTGCATCAGGCTTTCTATGAATCGAATGACCAGAGAAGAGGTGTAATGGGCTCCGTTCGCACTGCAGGTCTTGATGACCATTTGTGACTATTTGTTTTATGGAGCTGAGGAATGCGGGTTCAAGTCCCACCGGGTCATCTTTGAGGGGCTACAATATTGAGTCTTTGCATAAACTTAATGTAATTGTCAATAAAAGCCTTTGACACTTATGAAATTCTTGTAATTATACTTCAGTATACCATGCTAACATCTGACAAAAAGATCAATGGTTCCTTAGATTAACAAATAATCACAGACCCCTCACGCAATAAACATACTGGGTGCCAGGATGTCTGTGAAGGTCCCCAGGCCCCTGGTTACCATGGCAACCAGGACACCTCAGCCAGATCAGATCAACTTTACGACCTAAAAGTATGTAGAGAGAGTCTCCCCTACTCAATTCTCTCGAAAACAAACACATACTGCTATAGGAAACGACTTCTTTCATTAATTCATAGACAGATTTTCTTTGACCTTCCGATCACATATCCTCAGGTCATTGTGTATATTATTCCTGTTCTTGTATATTGTCTTTCGTATTGTATACTGTTTTATGCATGCTTATGATAGAACCTCTCGTTCATGTAACCTTAACTATACCATGTTTGGTTTCTATCGGTTCGTCTTCGGATGATCTAATTGAGCGTATATTACATGTTTATATTTATGCAACATATTAGTGTTCTAAGAATCTTTAGTAGTTTTTGCATCAACACCCAATCGAATCACATATGAAAAATACCATGGTCTAAGACAAAGAGTCTTAAACTTTCCTCCAAAAGTGAAAGTCACCATTGGCTCTGTGACCTCCCGGAGGTGTGACCTCTGTATCAGATAAAGCTCTCACATCAGTGACCCGCCTCTTAAGTCTGCGGTTCTTGCAGATACTGAGAAGATGTGGCTGTGAGCTAGAAGTCTTCTGTACCTTAAGTTTGAGCCAGGCTTCGGCCTTGACTTTCCAGTCATCAAAGATCCTAGGATCTCAGCTGATGTCTCTCTTAGTTCTCTCATCACCTTCATGTGGGAGAAAACTCTCCCAATCACCACCGAGCCAGAATAACATTCTTTTGGAGTTCATCACCCTTCAAATCCGGAACAACTTGAAGAGCTCCAACACCACCAAACCTTCAAACCCTCAGAACTTTCATCCGAGACTGCATCCGGACACTCGTTCAACGACCAAAGGCAATGCAAGTATCGTACATTTAACTAAACGAAACAGAGGTTTAGTATAAGCGGTAGACCCCGTTGTAAAACGGCACTGATGGTTTTTAACTCAGGTGGTTCTGACTCATTTTCCATAACTGCATTCTTTGGTTTCTCTAATGGCTTCATCCATCCACTTTAGCTCCCCCTTTTGTATGTACGCGTGAGTGTTTGTATGTTTGTTAGACTAGTTTGTGTTAGTGCTTAGTTAATAAACCTCTTGTGCACAAATTACATGAGTTTCTGATTCTGCCTGGCAAATTAATGTCCCTTTACGATTTTGACCCTTGCTACATGCTCTAATACATTAATACTGTATGAAAGTATTATTCTGTGGCCACCAAAATATCCTTTCTTAGAGTTGATATGAACTTAAACTGAATGTTTGCAGGACGAACACATTAGTTGATGGCAATTTAATTCTGCTACAGTTAATAATGGCAGCTGATATAAATAATTCTAATTAATCATAATTAATTGTAATTATTTATATACAGTTCCCTTTTGAGCTAATTTGCTACATTAGCTTGCCTCAGACTGTCTATGAATGCCTCTGGTTGATTAGCAAAAGGGCCCAGTGGCCTAATGGATAAGGCATCAGCCTTCGGAGCTGAGGATTGTGGGTTCGAGTCCCATCTGGGTCATCTTTGAGGGGTTACATTTAGGTTTGCCTCGCAAGAATTTCCAGGATGATTAGTACAAAGTTACACAATAGCCATGAGAATTAGCAAAGAGCTGGCAAGTTTCTGATTGCTCTGTCAGTTTAGCTTGCATCAGGCTGTGTATGAATGCCTGTGGGTTATTTGGCAAAAAGGCCCAGTGGCCTAATGGATAAGGCATCAGCCTCCGGAGCTGGGGATTGTGGGTTCAAGTCCCACCTGGGTCGTCTGTGAAGGGTTACTTCTAAGTTGGCTGAGCAAGAAATTGCATCAGGCTTTCTATGAATCGAATGACCAGAGAAGAGGTGTAATGGGCTCCGTTTGCACTGCAGGTCTTGATGACCATTTGTGACTATTTGTTTTGCGGAGCTGAGGAATGCGGGTTCAAGTCCCACCGGGGTCATCTTTGAGGGGCTACATTTAAGTTGGCTGCGCAAGTAATTCCAGGATGATAAGTTCAAAGTGACACTACAGCTGTGAGAATTAGCATGTCAGCCAAGGAAGTGGGCTCACTCATAATTTTGCCTAAGAACACAGCCATGAATAAAGAGTGGTACAAAAACATCCTCCGAGAGCAACCATCCAAGAACAGTTTGGCGATGAACAATGCCTTTTCCAGCATGATGGAGCGCATTGCCATAAGGCAAAATTGATAACTAAGTGGCTGGGGGAACAAAACATCGAAATTTTGGGTCCATGGCCAGGAAACTCCCCAGACCTTAATCCCATTGAGAACCTGTGGTCAATCCTCAAGAGGCGGGTGGACAAACAAAAACCCACAAATTCTGACAAACTCAAGCATTGATTATTCAAGAATGGGCTGCCGTCAGTCAGGATGTGGCCCAGAAGTTGATTGACAGCATGCCAAGACGAATTGCAGAGGTCTTGAAAAAGTAGGGTCAACATTGCAAATATTGAGTCTTTGCATAAACTTAATGTAATTGTCAATAAAAGCCTTTGACACTTATGAAATTCTTGTAATTATACTTCAGTATACCATGCTAACATCTGACAAAAAGATCAATGGTTCCTTAGATTAACAAATAATCACAGACCCCTCACGCAATAAACATACTGGGTGCCAGGATGTCTGTGAAGGTCCCCAGGCCCCTGGTTACCATGGCAACCAGGACACCTCAGCCAGATCAGATCAACTTTACGACCTAAAAGTATGTAGAGAGTCTCCCCTACTCAATTCTCTCGAAAACAAACACATACTGCTATAGGAAACGACTTCTTTCATTAATTCATAGACAGATTTTCTTTGACCTTCCGATCACATATCCTCAGGTCATTGTGTATATTATTCCTGTTCTTGTATATTGTCTTTCGTATTGTATACTGTTTTATGCATGCTTATGATAGAACCTCTCGTTCATGTAACCTTAACTATACCATGTTTGGTTTCTATCGGTTCGTCTTCGGATGATCTAATTGAGCGTATATTACATGTTTATATTTATGCAACATATTAGTGTTCTAAGAATCTTTAGTAGTTTTTGCATCAACACCCAATCGAATCACATATGAAAAATACCATGGTCTAAGACAAAGAGTCTTAAACTTTCCTCCAAAAGTGAAAGTCACCATTGGCTCTGTGACCTCCCGGAGGTGTGACCTCTGTATCAGATAAAGCTCTCACATCAGTGACCCGCCTCTTAAGTCTGCGGTTCTTGCAGATACTGAGAAGATGTGGCTGTGAGCTAGAAGTCTTCTGTACCTTAAGTTTGAGCCAGGCTTCGCCTTGACTTTCCAGTCATCAAAGATCCTAGGATCTCAGCTGATGTCTCTCTTAGTTCTCTCATCACCTTCATGTGGGAGAAAACTCTCCCAATCACCACCGAGCCAGAATAACATTCTTTTGGAGTTCATCACCCTTCAAATCCGGAACAACTTGAAGAGCTCCAACACCACCAAACCTTCAAACCCTCAGAACTTTCATCCGAGACTGCATCCGGACACTGCTCAACGACCAAAGGCAATGCAAGTATCGTACATTTAACTAAACGAAACAGAGGTGTAATGGGCTCCGTTTGCACTGCAGGTCTTGATGACCATTTGTGACTATTTGTTTTGCGGAGCTGAGGAATGCGGGTTCAAGTCCCACCGGGGTCATCTTTGAGGGGCTACATTTAAGTTGGCTGCGCAAGTAATTCCAGGATGATAAGTTCAAAGTGACACTACAGCTGTGAGAATTAGCATGTCAGCCAAGGAAGTGGGCTCACTCATAATTTTGCCTAAGAACACAGCCATGAATAAAGAGTGGTACAAAAACATCCTCCGAGAGCAACCATCCAAGAACAGTTTGGCGATGAACAATGCCTTTTCCAGCATGATGGAGCGCATTGCCATAAGGCAAAATTGATAACTAAGTGGCTGGGGGAACAAAACATCGAAATTTTGGGTCCATGGCCAGGAAACTCCCCAGACCTTAATCCCATTGAGAACCTGTGGTCAATCCTCAAGAGGCGGGTGGACAAACAAAAACCCACAAATTCTGACAAACTCAAGCATTGATTATTCAAGAATGGGCTGCCGTCAGTCAGGATGTGGCCCAGAAGTTGATTGACAGCATGCCAAGACGAATTGCAGAGGTCTTGAAAAAGTAGGGTCAACATTGCAAATATTGAGTCTTTGCATAAACTTAATGTAATTGTCAATAAAAGCCTTTGACACTTATGAAATTCTTGTAATTATACTTCAGTATACCATGCTAACATCTGACAAAAAGATCAATGGTTCCTTAGATTAACAAATAATCACAGACCCCTCACGCAATAAACATACTGGGTGCCAGGATGTCTGTGAAGGTCCCCAGGCCCCTGGTTACCATGGCAACCAGGACACCTCAGCCAGATCAGATCAACTTTACGACCTAAAAGTATGTAGAGAGTCTCCCCTACTCAATTCTCTCGAAAACAAACACATACTGCTATAGGAAACGACTTCTTTCATTAATTCATAGACAGATTTTCTTTGACCTTCCGATCACATATCCTCAGGTCATTGTGTATATTATTCCTGTTCTTGTATATTGTCTTTCGTATTGTATACTGTTTTATGCATGCTTATGATAGAACCTCTCGTTCATGTAACCTTAACTATACCATGTTTGGTTTCTATCGGTTCGTCTTCGGATGATCTAATTGAGCGTATATTACATGTTTATATTTATGCAACATATTAGTGTTCTAAGAATCTTTAGTAGTTTTTGCATCAACACCCAATCGAATCACATATGAAAAATACCATGGTCTAAGACAAAGAGTCTTAAACTTTCCTCCAAAAGTGAAAGTCACCATTGGCTCTGTGACCTCCCGGAGGTGTGACCTCTGTATCAGATAAAGCTCTCACATCAGTGACCCGCCTCTTAAGTCTGCGGTTCTTGCAGATACTGAGAAGATGTGGCTGTGAGCTAGAAGTCTTCTGTACCTTAAGTTTGAGCCAGGCTTCGCCTTGACTTTCCAGTCATCAAAGATCCTAGGATCTCAGCTGATGTCTCTCTTAGTTCTCTCATCACCTTCATGTGGGAGAAAACTCTCCCAATCACCACCGAGCCAGAATAACATTCTTTTGGAGTTCATCACCCTTCAAATCCGGAACAACTTGAAGAGCTCCAACACCACCAAACCTTCAAACCCTCAGAACTTTCATCCGAGACTGCATCCGGACACTCGCTCAACGACCAAAGGCAATGCAAGTATCGTACATTTAACTAAACGAAACAGAGGTTTAGTATAAGCGGTAGACCCCGTTGTAAAACGGCACTGATGGTTTTTAACTCAGGTGGTTCTGACTCATTTTCCATAACTGCATTCTTTGGTTTCTCTAATGGCTTCATCCATCCACTTTAGCTCCCCCTTTTGTATGTACGCGTGAGTGTTTGTATGTTTGTTAGACTAGTTTGTGTTAGTGCTTAGTTAATAAACCTCTTGTGCACAAATTACATGAGTTTCTGATTCTGCCTGGCAAATTAATGTCCCTTTACGATTTTGACCCTTGCTACATGCTCTAATACATTAATACTGTATGAAAGTATTATTCTGTGGCCACCAAAATATCCTTTCTTAGAGTTGATATGAACTTAAACTGAATGTTTGCAGGACGAACACATTAGTTGATGGCAATTTAATTCTGCTACAGTTAATAATGGCAGCTGATATAAATAATTCTAATTAATCATAATTAATTGTAATTATTTATATACAGTTCCCTTTTGAGCTAATTTGCTACATTAGCTTGCCTCAGACTGTCTATGAATGCCTCTGGTTGATTAGCAAAAGGGCCCAGTGGCCTAATGGATAAGGCATCAGCCTTCGGAGCTGAGGATTGTGGGTTCAAGTCCCACCTGGGTCGTCTGTGAAGGGTTACTTCTAAGTTGGCTGAGCAAGAAATTGCATCAGGCTTTCTATGAATCGAATGACCAGAGAAGAGGTGTAATGGGCTCCGTTTGCACTGCAGGTCTTGATGACCATTTGTGACTATTTGTTTTATGGAGCTGAGGAATGCGGGTTCAAGTCCCACCTGGGTCATCTGTAAAGGGTTACTTCTAAGTTGGCTGAGCAAGAAATTGCATCAGGCTTTCTATGAATCGAATGACCAGAGAAGAGGTGTAATGGGCTCCGTTCGCACTGCAGGTCTTGATGACCATTTGTGACTATTTGTTTTGCGGAGCTGAGGAATGCGGGTTCAAGTCCCACCGGGGTCATCTTTGAGGGGTTACATTTAGGTTTGCCGCACAAGAATTTCCAGGATGATTAGTACAAAGTTACACAATAGCCATGAGAATTGGCAAAGAGCTGGCAGGCTTCTCAATGCTCTGTCAGTTTAGCTTGCATCAGGCTGTCTATGAATGCCTGTGGGTTATTTGGCAAAAAGGCCCAGTGGCCTAATGGATAAGGCATCAGCCTCCGGAGCTGGGGATTGTGGGTTCAAGTCCCATCTGGGTCATCTTTGAGGGGCTACATTTAAGTTGGCTGCGCAAGTAATTCCAGGATGATAAGTTCAAAGTGACACTACAGCTGTGAGAATTAGCATGTCAGCCAAGGAAGTGGGCTCACTCATAATTTTGCCTAAGAACACAGCCATGAATAAAGAGTGGTACAAAAACATCCTCCGAGAGCAACCATCCAAGAACAGTTTGGCGATGAACAATGCCTTTTCCAGCATGATGGAGCGCATTGCCATAAGGCAAAATTGATAACTAAGTGGCTGGGGGAACAAAACATCGAAATTTTGGGTCCATGGCCAGGAAACTCCCCAGACCTTAATCCCATTGAGAACCTGTGGTCAATCCTCAAGAGGCGGGTGGACAAACAAAAACCCACAAATTCTGACAAACTCAAGCATTGATTATTCAAGAATGGGCTGCCGTCAGTCAGGATGTGGCCCAGAAGTTGATTGACAGCATGCCAAGACGAATTGCAGAGGTCTTGAAAAAGTAGGGTCAACATTGCAAATATTGAGTCTTTGCATAAACTTAATGTAATTGTCAATAAAAGCCTTTGACACTTATGAAATTCTTGTAATTATACT
>NW_026704908.1:0-15084 GCF_012432095.1 Onychostoma macrolepis
CTTTGTATTTATCAGACGTGAAAATGGAAAATCGTACTAAGCCTGACTCTCTTTGGACAACATTGTAAATGTTACTTAGAGCCTGCATGAAAGGGGCCTAAGTAACTTTCAATGTCTGCTTTAAAGGAAGTATGTACATGTGTTGTCTCAAATTAACTTCAATATCAGATGTACCTAGCTGTTAAATCAGTTGTTGAACATTAACTTAGAGCCTGCATAAACGGGGTATATATTGTATATTGTATATAATTGTTGTTGTTGTTGTTATTGTATGTTAATGTTGTTGTTATGTATATATTTATACATCTATGTGCAATAATAAGTTATTCTTTTATTGTGGTCTGTTCTTCTTTAACATTCCTCTAAGCTGCTGTGCCTGTACTTTAACGTCCTCTGTCTATGGGGGATTATAAAAAGAACATATTATCTTATCTTATACTGATGAAAAACTTGTATACAGAGAACCCCACCGATTCCCAGGATGATTTTCAGTTGGAGTCTGCATGAACGGGGCCCAACTCTTACAAATCATAAAATGCTGCGATGCTACAGTAACATGCAATAATAACAGCTGTACATAGAGCCTTTATACATAGTGCCTTCCTTAACCCACACAGATATCGCTGATTCATCTCATAATTTGTATGGGCTTTCCTATGTCACTTGAAGGACTGTTCAATATCTCTTAGAGTCTGCATGAACGGGGCCTAAGGTGATATTGATCCTTTTGCCTTCTATTATATGAAATACATATGCAACCTCCCTGGTCAATGATTCTGTAGATAGTTTCTGGAATACTGTGTCAAAGATCAGTTAATGACATTTACAAAAAAATCACAAATCTATTAAAAAAAAAACATTACAAAATGATATTTCTTTCGTATTCTTTCATGTGAAGTTGAAAGCTTCAAAAAGTTAACATCTTTGGTTAGTTTGATTTTATATTATATTGAGTTATTGAAGTGTTATTGTAATACAGTAATTTAGTATTTGAGGTTGTTATAAAAATAGCTTTAGATCAATGCTTTATTTAGATTTATTATAAATAGTTTATAATCTGCTGTTTTTGATTGCTGTTTTCATTTGGGCATGGGGAAATGTTAATATTTAAAGTTGTTCCTATCACCGACCCTATATTGCGTCTACATTGTTGTTGTCACGGCCCTGCTGGTGTGCCCTGGTTGGCCACCAGATGTCACTGTGTGTGTTAGCACATGGCTTATTGTTTGTTGTTTGTGCCATGTGCTTTCCTGTCTATTGTCTGACCCCACCCTCCTTGTTATCTCATTATTGTTTCAGTTACTTCACCTGTGTCCTCCTCGTTTGGCTCCCATATAGTCTCCTGGTGTCTGCAGTCCTGTGCTGTTTCGTTGTTTGATGTCGGATGTTTCATGTCGTGTGGGTTTGTTTGCTTGTGCTGTGGTCCTCTGCCTGCCTGCCTGTTTTTCCCTTTCGGGTGGTTTTGTTCATTTTTGTTGTTGCACTTTATTATTAAAGACCCACTTTCTCCTGCACTTGAGTCCTCGCCTCATCTCTCGCCCGGCCCGTGACAGAACGAAACAGCCAAATGAGGACTCAGCGGAGAATGGGCTCACACCATCCACCAGCCTCTAACGTCAGCAGCCCCCTCTACCAACGCATCCTCCAGTTCCAGGCCCTGAGCTCCCTCCGTCAGCAGGGCACTGATGTGAGGAAGTTTGCCCTGAGGTTCTGTGGTGCAGCAGAGGGTTTGGGGTACAATGATGCGGCCCTCAAGGACCTTTTCAATAGTGCCCTTGAGGAGCCCCTCAAATGGTGGAGGATGACGTTTGGGGAATTTGTGGAGTTCCTGGCACGTTCCCCAGCTAGGGTAGCTGGAGTGCCTCAGGCAGTGCTCGCCGAAGCTGCAGCACCTCCAGTGGTGGCCGACAAAGCTGCAGAAGCTGCAGGGCCCCCAGCGGCAATCAAAGGGGTGTCAGAGGCCTCGTCTGCCGCACCCAATACCTCCAGCCCGCTTCCAGAGTGTCCCGGGCTGATACGAAGCGTGCAGGAACCCCCACTGATGTCAATGCGAGCGGCGTGGTCTGCTCGCGCTCCCGAGGCGGCGGTACCCGCTCACGTTCCTCCCGAGGCTGCGGTACCCACTCACGTTCCTCCCGAGGCGGCGGTGTCCGCTCACAAGGCTCCCGAGGCGGCGGTGTCCGCACACATTCCTCCCGAGGCGGCGGTGTCCGCACACATTCCTCCCGAGGCGGCGGTGTCCGCTCACAAGGCTTCCGAAGCGGCGGTTTCCGCACACGTTCCTCCCGAGGCGGCGGTGTCTGCTCACAAGGCTCACGAAGCGGCGGTGTCCGCTCACGTTCCTCCCGAGGCGGCGGTGCCCGCTCACGAGCCTCCCGAGGCGGCGGTGCCCGCCACGCTCCTCCCGAGGCGGCGGTGTCCGCCACAAGGCTCCCGAGGCGGCGGTGTCCGCCACGTCCTCCCGAGGCGGCGGTGTCCGCCACAAGGCTCCCGAGGTGGCGGTGTCCGCCACAAGGCTCCCGAGGCGGCGGTGTCCGCACACAAGGCTCCTCCCGAGGCGGCGGTTTCGCCACGTTCCTCCCAGGCGGCGGTGTCCGCACAAGGCTCCTCCCGAGGCGGCGGTGTCCGCACAAGGCTCCCGAGGCGGCGGTGCCCGCTCACGTTCCTCCCGAGGCGGCGGTGTCCGCTCACAAGGCTCCCGAGGCGGCGGTTTCCGCTCACGTTCCTCCCGAGGCGGCGGTTTCCGCTCACGTTCCTCCCGAGGCGGCGGTGTCCGCACACAAGGCTCCCAGGCGGCGGTTTCCGCCACGAGCCTCCCGAGGCGGCGGTGTCCGCACACATTCCTCCCGAGGCGGCGGTGTCCGCACACAAGGCTCCCGAGGCGGCGGTGTCCGCACACAAGGCTCCCGAGGCGGCGGTGTCCGCTCACGTTCCTCGAGGCGGCGGTTTCCGCTCACGTTCCTCCCAGGCGGCGGTTTCGCCACGTTCCTCCCAGCGGCGGTTTCCGCCACGTTCCCGAGGCGGCGGTGTCCGCTCACAAGGCTCTCGAGGCGGCGGTTTCCGCTCACGTTCCTCCCGAGGCGGCGGTGTCCGCACACAAGGCTCCCGAGGCGGCGGTGCCCGCCACGTTCCTCCCGAGGCGGCGGTTTCCGCTCACGTTCCTCCCGAGGCGGCGGTGTCCGCTCACAAGGCTCTCGAGGCGGCGGTTTCAGCTCACGTTCCTCCCGAGGCGGCTGTGTCCGCACACAAGGCTCCCGAGGCGGCGGTTTCCGCTCACATTCCTCCCGAGGCGGCGGTGTCCGCACACAAGGCTCCCGAAGCGGCGGTGTCCGCACACAAGGCTCCCGAGGCGGCGGTGCCCGCTCACGTTCCTCCCGAGGCGGCGGTGCCCGCTCACAAGGTTCCCGAAACGGCGGTGGCCGCTCACGATTTTCCCGAAGCGGCGGTGTCCGCACACAAGGCTCCCGAAACGGCAGAGCCTGTCATTGCCCGTTCCCAGGTGGCAAATCCACACATACCGCTGTGGTGGCCGCGGGCTCTGCCCTGGGTCCCCATCCTTTCATGTCGTGTGTGGGTTTGTTTGCTTGTGCTGTGGTCCTCTGCCTGCCTGCCTGTTTTTCCCCTTCGGGGTGGTTTTTGTTCATTTTTTGTTGTTGCACTTTATTATTAAAAGACCCACTTTCTCCTGCACTTGAGTCCTCGCCTCATCTCTCGACCGTCCCGTGACAGTTGTATTGTTTGCATGTTCTCTATTTCTTTCATGTCTTGTCCCTGTATGTTTGTCCTGTTTTATGTTCCCACTCCTGGCCTGCACCTTGTCGTGGTGAGTGGGCTTTTAACCAAGACAGGCCATACTGAATGTATTTTACCTTGTCATCTTTCTCTCATGTAGGACATGTGACATCCCCTGCTTGTGTGTTTTTTCAGTAAATGTACCCATATTGTCTGTTGATGTGCTAGAGGAGCTGATAGCAGTATCGAGTGCTGTGGTCCCAGCTTCCATCATGCCTCTCTCGCTTCTCTGCTGTTGCCTGCACCCTATTGCTTTGCTATGCCTTTTGTTTAACTTGTACTCCACCTTATTCTATATTATCCACACACATCCACATGAACACTACTTATTAAGCACCCCATATTTGAAGCTATAGTTCAGTTTTTCTTTATTAAAAGCAGTGTTTGTGGCAAATCACTTCTTATCATTTCAAAAATCAAATTAATTTATTTAGCACACTCAAAATGATCCAAACATTATTCATAAACCCTTTTCTTCTATCCTAGATCTATCTTTCACAAACAAGCAACACTCTTCATTACTTCATAAAATAAGGGAAGAACGAATACCAGGAATATTTTTATCAAGTCAAGTGGTTTTATTGAAGGCTTAACAAAATGAAAAATAAATAAATAAAATAATGAAACAAAAGGAGGAGAGAAGGAAGAGCAGAGGTGATAACAGTGTTATGGCTACAGGTGTTGCTTAACAACGAACATAAAAACTCAACATTAGCCATGATAGTCAGGGCTATATTTAGGCATAAACAAATGGGCCCTAAAGGCCAAATTCAAAAGCAGTGACAACTGTAAGTAGTTCACTGCATTTGGATGTGGTCTTTAAGGCAGTTAACTACAGTAATTAAAACATATCATTTCCCCAAGGTGTGAAATGAACTCCATCTTTCAAAAATAGCCCAGGACTGTCATGCCTAATGTGAGGGTGCTCAATCATGGCACCATTTAAGCTACGAACAAATGTAGCCATAACACTGTTAATAAACTTGCGTGACTTGTCCAGTTTTGCTGGATTGGCACCAGCCTTCCACCGGCACCTCTGGGTCACAGCAGAAAACATGATCTTCATCCCAGGGTGCCGGAGTTTAAGCTGGTCCAGGTCGTCCTTCATTGCATTAACTAGCTGGACGCCGCTGACCTCCCCAAGTCATTGCCGCCACAGTGGATGATGAGGACATCCGGTGCTGCTCTTCCTCGCAGGGAGTGGGAGAAGAAAGGAGAAGTCCTTTCCACCTCAGTCCACCCCATCCAAACCAACAGACACGGACACCTGGCAGACTGAGGTTGCTTCCAATGGTCTGGGCAGCTCTCGGGCACCACGTCTGACATAGTTGTCACCAATGATCCACACTGTGTCTATGGAAGAAAGATAAATGTGTTTAATAAATGCTAGAGGTAATGAAAAATAAGAGGTTAACCATGAAAGGTAGCAGTATATGAAATATAGACAGTCTAAATTTTTGGCTGAACAGATAATGTAATATCAGCTGTCAAATGTCAAATAGCCAAGACTAGTACTTACAGTTTAATCTGTGTGCATAGCCTGCTGTGGATGAGTCATGGGTGGCCATGTCAAGAGGAATTGATGACTGAAAGAAATAAACATGTTGTAAAAAAGCATCTCTCTAACTGGACGGAGCGCTACGAGCGCGGGTGCCATCATTAATCATATTTCAAAGGCACAACGGTCCTGACGGCATCACTGTCTTTACTGGGTGTTTTTAGGGATTATTTGTTTCACAAATATTTATTCACATGCTATTGGATTAGCTATCCATGTGATGGACTGTCATGGTTTTGGCTAATGCAGAACACTACTGAATGATGCACATCATGTGTGTGTGTGTGTGTGTATGTGTGAATGCCCTGATAACATCAATAACAGATAAATAGTTATTTGAAGTTTTGTTGTGTAGTTTCAGGTTAATTTACCTTGAGTAAGCTGGAAAGCTCTGGAAAAGTTCAAAATCAACCGCCATGTCGTCGACGAGGAAGGCGGGCATGGTTTCAGCAACCAGGCACCTCAGTTCCGCCCACGTCCGCCTCATTGCCCATTTTGGATCATCCGGGAGTGACGCGGTGACGCGTTGCCAAGATGGCGGTCGGCTCCGCCCACTTTAGGCTTCAAAAGCGCTCTACAGAAACCTACGGTGGCGTCACGGACACTACGTCCATTTTTTACAGTCTATGGTCTTAACACATCTTAAGCCAATATTCAGTTATAATTATAGTGCCACCTGTTGGCAACAGGATACGTCATGCTTTGCACTAACTCAAACATACCATGTTCAATCTGCACCAAACGTCATATGTTTGATAAAAGTACTGGTCTGAAGACATCTACAGGCCAATGTTAAGTTATAGACATAGCGCCATCAGCTGGCAGCAGGTTTGGCACATATAAATGACTTTAACATTTTCCTCTATATTTGGCTTTTTAAATGCATATTGCTCACCGTTCCCTGTCTTTCTGAAGCCACCGTTGGCGGTGAGCCCGGGTGCGAGGGCCCGATCATCGCTGCTTGCAGCTTTAATTAGGGCCCGAGCACCGAGGTGCGAGGACCCTCTCGGAATTGCTCCGTTTATTAGGGTCCAAGCCAGAATGGCGAGGGCCCTATTGTTTCCTTCAGGATTATTATTTTTATTTTTTTTTTTCGACTATCCGGGGGTTTTTGGGGGCCTTAACGTGCTCAAAAACTCTTGAAAATTTGCACACACGTTGGAATCTGCGGTCATTAGGACGCCGCAGAGGCTGGGACCTGGGCGTGGCACAGGGGCTCTACAGCGACCCCTAGAACACAGTCTGAAAACATGATATGTAGCTCACACATACCTGCACGTATTCATATGAAACTCGGAACACATATAGATCTCATTGAGCTGAACAACTTTCGCGCTATATGTCTCAGCCAACAGGAAGTCGGCTATTTAGGGCTGTTTGAAAAGCCCATGCTCTGGAATTTGAAATACTCCTCTGAGGACTTCCATCCGATTGCCACCAAACTCGGTGAACATGATCTCAAAACATTGGGGATGCTAAATTGCGGAGGGATTTTTGATATCTCGAACGGTTTGCCCATGGCGAGGTGATGAATTATGGCGAAAAATTAGAGAAACGATATGTCTAATAACATCCACATACATTGTCTGATTTTGATTAAACTTCAGGGGTTTGTTCGTTGTATGATGCCGATCGAACAGATGTGACTATTATGAGTAAAAGTTATAGCGCCACCAACTGGCAGCAGGAAATGTGTCGATTTCAAAATGCTTTGAATTCAGCATCTTATTTTTACCCGATTTGCTTCAAACTTCATCAGAATAATGACAAAACACGGCCGATGTAAAACTGTGAAGGGAATATTGATATCTAAAATATTGTTGCCGTGGTAATATGTCAAAGTTGAATATTTTTTTCCGGTTATTTTGAGGCAGATAACATGCTTAGAATTCCATGAAACTCAATACACATATCCGTATTAGTGATAGTTAGACACCAACAAAAGCTCATAAATGGGCGTGGAAGAGGCACTCTATAGCGCCACCTTTTGTCAAAAGTTTGGGGTTAGTTTTAGCTACAGACACCAAACTCGGTACATAAATTGTTCTTATTAAGCGGACAACTTTCTAATTTACAGTCATTAGCTACGACCAACAGGAAGTCGGCTATTTTTATTCTAATGTTTGTTTTTTGAGAAAACAGGCTGTAAATAAACTCATACTCCTCCAAGCAGAAACAAGTAGTTCACACCAAACTTTGTCAACATGATGCCAATATACTGAAGATTTTAAATTGCGGACGGATTTAGGATAGCTCGAGCACGGTGTGGTAATGGTGATTTATTAAAGTAACAGTAAAACAAATAGCAGTAATTTTCTTATATCTTTAAAGTGCAGATTCCAAACACTTCAAAACTTTTTACATAAATATAACAAGTCATTCTGAGGAAACATGCTTAGTTTCAAAAATGTATCATGCTCAGGGGCCACAAAACAATTAAAACTATCACTGAAATTGGTTTAAAGGTGAAGAGTGTAATATCAAGGATGACCACCAAATGGAGGCATGATTGTTTGTTTTTGAGAAAACAGGCCGTAAATGAATTCATACTCCTCCAAGCAGAAACAAGTAGTTCACACCAAACTTTGTCAACATGATGCCAATATACTGAAGATTTTAAATTATGGACGGATTTAGGATATCTCGAACGGTGTGGTAATGGTGATTTATTAAAGTAACAGTAAAAAAATAGCAGTAATTTTCTTATATCTTTAAAGTGCACTTTCCAAACACTTCAAAACTTTTTACATAAATATAACAAGTCATTCTGAGGAAACATGCTTAGTTTCAAAAATGTATCATGCTCAGGGGCCACAAAACAATTAAAACTATCACTGAAATTGGTTTAAAGGTGAAGAGTGTAATACCAAGGATGACCACCCGATGGAGGCATGACCTTATTTTTCATGAGTTGTCTGAGCTGGCAGTTCTGCCTGTCTTTCTATCAGAATGAAAAATAATGCATAGAATCAGCTGAAACGTTCTGTACTGTCAATGTTCTTTTACACACACACACACACACACACACACACACACATATATATATATATATATATATATATACACATAATTATCTATATATCTATCTATATATCTATCTATATATATATATATATATATATATATATATTAGATACTTTTAAATAGTTATAGAATATAAAAAGTATTGGTAACAGTTTACATTAATGTCTCTTTGGTTAACATAAAGGTGAAGAGTGTAATACCAAGGATGACCACCAGATGGAGGCATGACCTTATTTTTCATGAGGTGCCTGTCTCTGTATAAGAATGAAAAATAATACATAGAATCAGCTGAAAGGTTCTGTAGTGCAAGTATTCTTTTACACACACACACACACACACACACATATATCTATATATATACACACACACACACACACACACATATAAATGTAAATATATAAATATATATTCATAAATGTAAATATATATATATATATATATATATTAAAACACATAAATATATATATATATATATATATATATTTAAATAAATTAAATAAATGTATATATATATATAATTAATTAATATAGTTAATATTAATAACTGAAACCTTATTGAAAGTGTTACCAAAATTGTATATATTGTTGTATGTATGGGTTTTTGTATGTGTGTGTGTGTGTTTGTGTGTGTGTGTCTCAATGTCTTGATAGTTTTGATTAACCCTTTCATTGCTGTATCCATCAAAACCAGACTGCCAGAAGGTTACTGTAATGCATGTGCCCGCTGGGCACAGTTTTGCTGATGCCACCGGGTGGCGTTTGCACACGGCTTGGGCCCGCCATCGCTGCTTGCAGCTATATTTATTATTCTTCTTCTTCTCCAAAGTGAATCGCATTTTTGAGGGCCTAAACATGCTCCAAAACTCATGAAACTTTGCACAGGTCAGAACTGGCGAAAATTGACATCTGATATGGATTTCAGAAGTGGGTGTGGCAAAATGGCTCGATAAGCGCCACCAATAATATTTCAAAAGAGTGCGCCTCGAGCTACGTTTTATGTACATGCACGAAAATCGATACACACGTGTAACACACCATTACCTACAAAAAAGCCTCTTGATACAAAATCCAAAACCCAAAAGAAAGTACGTTATTTTGAATTTCCTGTTCGATTTTTGTGCAGTTTTTGCAATTTCCAGGCTTCGTACTTTGACGAACTCCTCCTACAGTTTTAATCGGATTGTCTTCAAATTTGCTGAGTGTCATCATATGGCCGTTGCGATGTTAAATTGCGAAGATCTAGAGTTTTCGTCAAGGGGCGTGTCCCTGGGGGCCTGACAAAGTTTGATGTTTCGCCATGAAACAGGAAGTTGCTGTAACTCAGGCAAGCAATGTCCGATCTGCCCCAAACTTCACACGTGTCATAGGAGTTCAGTCCTGAACACATCTGCATGCTCATATTCAGATATAGTCATAGCGCCCCCTGCTGGCAACAGGAAGTGACATGTTTAACACTGTAATGGACTCCTAGGTGCTTATTAAAAAGTGTCAACAAGTGATAAATATGCTGGCAGCATGCTACAAGCATAATAAAACATGCTAGCAACACTTAGCTAAGTGCTAAAGCATGCTAGTAATGCAGTGAAACAGGAAGTTGCAGTAACTCAGGCAAGCAATGTCTGATCTGCCCCAAACTTCACACACGTTTCATAGGAGTTCAGTCCTGAACACATCTGCATGCTCATATTCAGATATAGTCATAGCGCCACCTGCTGGCAACAGGACGTGACATGTTTAACACTGTAATGGACTCCAAGGTGCATATTAAAAAGTGTCAACAAGTGATAAATAGGCTAGCAGCATACTACAAGCATACTAAAACATGCTAGCAACACTTAGCTAAGGGCTAAAGCATGCTAGTAATGCAGTGAAACAGGAAGTTGCTGTAACTCAGGCATGCTGTGTTCAATCTGCCCCAAATTTAACAAGTTTGATAGGAGTTCAGTCCTGAACACATCTGCATGCTCATATTCAGATATAGTCATAGCGCCCCCTGCTGGCAACAGGAAGTGACATGTTTAACACTGTAATGGACTCCTAGGTGCTTATTAAAAAGTGTCAACAAGTGATAAATATGCTGGCAGCATGCTACAAGCATAATAAAACATGCTAGCAACACTTAGCTAAGTGCTAAAGCATGCTAGTAATGCAGTGAAACAGGAAGTTGCAGTAACTCAGGCAAGCAATGTCTGATCTGCCCCAAACTTCACACGTTTCATAGGAGTTCAGTCCTGAACACATCTGCATGCTCATATTCAGATATAGTCATAGCGCCACCTGCTGGCAACAGGAAGTGACATGTTTAACACTGTAATGGACTCCAAGGTGCATATTAAAAAGTGTCAACAAGTGATAAATAGGCTAGCAGCATACTACAAGCATACTAAAACATGCTAGCAACACTTAGCTAAGGGCTAAAGCATGCTAGTAATGCAGTGAAACAGGAAGTTGCTGTAACTCAGGCATGCTGTGTTCAATCTGCCCCAAATTTAACAAGTTTGATAAGAGGCCTGTCCTGAACACATATACATTCCCGTATTTGGTTATAGTCATAGCGCCACCTGCTGGCAACAGGAAGTGACATGTTTAACACTGTATTGGACTGCTAGGTGCATATTAAAAAGTGTCAACAAGTGATAAATAGGCTGGCAGCATACTACAAGCATACTAAAACATGCAAGCAACACTTAGTTAAGTGGTAAAGTATGCTACTAACTCCATCAAAAAGGAAGTTGTTGTAACTCAGGCATACAATGTCCAATCTGCCTCCAACTTCACATGTTTGATTACAGTCCTGGCCTGAAGACATCTACATGCTCACATTCGGTTATATGTGATAGCGCCACCTACAGTGATGCACTTTTAGCAATACTGTAAATTATGCCATTGTGTGCTAAACATGCTAGAATAATGGTCAAACATGCTAGCAACACTTATTAAGTACTAAAGCATGTTATTAATACCATGACAAAGGAAGTTGTTGTAACTCATGCATACAATGTCTTATGTGCCCCAAACTTCACACCTTTTATAATAGTCCTGGCCTAAACACATCAAAAGGCCAATATTCAGTTAAAATTATAGCGCCACCTACTGGTGACAGGAAATGACTTGTTTCACACTAACTTAAACACACAATGTCTGATCTGCCCCAAACTTGACATATTTGATAAAAGTCCTGGCCTTAACACATCTGAAGGCCAGTATTCAGTTATAATCATATTGCCACCTTCTGGCAACAGTAAATGACTTGTTTTACACTAACTTAAACATGCAATGTCCGGTCTGCCCCAAACTTCACATGTTTGGTAAGAGTCCTGGCCTGAACACATCTTAAGGCCAATATTCATTAATAGTGATAGTGCCACCTGTTGGCAACAGGAAATGACTTGTTTTAAACTAACTTAAACATGCAATGTTCAATCTGCACCAAACTTCATATGTTTGATAAATGTGCTGGCCTGAAGACATCTACATGCCAATTTCCAGTTATATAGATAGCGCCACCAGCTGGCAGCATGAAATTACTTGTTTCACACTAACTTAAACATGCAATGTCCGATCTGTCCCAAATTTCACACGTTTTATAAGAGTAATGGTCTTAACACATCTTAAGGCCAATATTCAGTTATAAACATACCGCCACCTGCTGGCAATAGGAAATGACTTGTTTTACACTAACTTAAACATGCAATGTCCAATCTGCACAAAACTTCACAAGTTCGATAAGAGTCCGGGCCTGAACACATCTAAAGGCCAAAATCCCATTATAATCATAGCGCCACCTTTTGGCAATAGGAAATGTCATGCTTTATAGTAACTCAAACATACTACTTTCAATCTGCATCAAACTTCATATGTTTGATAAAAGTGCTGCCCTGAAGACATCTACATGCCAATATTCAGTTATAGACATAGCGCCACCAGCTGGCAGCAGGTTTGGCACATATAAATTACTTTGACATATTCCTCTATGTTTGCCTTTTAAATGCATATTGCTCACCGTTCCTCTCTCCCTGAAGCAACCGGTCGGCGGTGAGCCGGGTGCGAGGCCCATTCATCGCTGCTTGCAGCTTTAATTAGAATTAAGATCTGCTACTTAAGCTTATTATTAGTGGTGCTTGCCAAAGGCAAGGCATCACTATTGTTCTCTGCATACTTATTATTATTATTCTGCTTCTTCTTATTCTTCTTCTGGACAAAACTTGATTCGCTACTCCTCCTGCACCGTTTGTCACAGACCCATGAAAGAGGCGTCAAATCGACCTGCTCATTGAGGAGATGTGGGCTATATCTTTCTAAGCGATCGGACCTCGATGTTCACACAGCGGACGAAAAAAGTGGGCAAAAATCCCATTGACTTACATTGGCGGAATGTTCGTGAATTTGAATCTCAACTGTCACTTTCTCACACACACACACACACGCAGGCCCTTAGAGCCCCTTCTCTCTCTCTCTCTGTAACTCACACACACTCATTTGACTCATCTTTTAAGAAACCAATAAGTAATGACCTATGACCTTCATAGCCACACCCTAGCAACCACTTACAGCACCCTAGCAACCACCCCATAGACCTCCATTGAAAACAGATCAAAGGGATATCTTTGGATAAAAGTGTCATATAAACATGCAGGTTTTGCTCTTTTGACTCGTGATCAAATGCTACACATACTAGCAGTGAATAGCTACATGCTAATAGTGATTAGCTAAGTGTTAAATCAGGCTAAGAACATACGAATAACTGTATAAAACTATATAGTAATGTGTGACAACTACCAACCGCTTAGCAACACGATAGTAACCTCCCAGTTATAGAGGTGTGCTATATCTTTATAAGTAATTGAGTGTATGATGTTCGTCTGGTGGATGAAAAAAATTGGAAAAGTCCCATAGACTTAACATTGGCAGAAAATTAGTGAGATTATATCTTGGATCAGAGGCCAGAGACTTAGGGCTCTTTTGACTCAGCTCCAAGTACTGACATGACAACTTCATAGCTATGAGCAACCACTTACAGCATAGCAAGTAAAATGACATTAATAAACAATTTTCAGTACCAAAACCTTGTAGAAACATGGGGTTGGGCTCTGTTGATTCAGACTGTCAAATAGTCTTTAAATATCATCCCATAAATTGTATATCCACACCATAGCAACCATTTAGAGTACCTTAGCAACCGAACAAACACATGAATAAGCAATTTTTCAGCACCAGAAAGTGGTATAGATATGGGGGTGGCTTCTTTTGTTTCGGCTGAAAAACCAAACTGTAAGAATTAACCAATAAATAATGACCTATGACCTTCATAGCCACACCCTAGCAACCACTTACAGCACCCTAGCAACCACCCCATAGACCTCCATTGAAAACAGATCAAAGGGATATCTTTGGATAAAAGTGTCATATAAACATGCAGGTTTTGCTCTTTTGACTCGTGATCGCAAACAGGACTTTCCTCATGCATGCTACACATACTAGCAGTGAATAGCTACATGCTAATAGTGATTAGCTAAGTGTTAAATCAGACTAATAACATATGAATAACTCTATAAATCTACATAGTAATGATGTGTGACAACTACCAACCGCTTAGCAATACGCTTAGTAACCTCCCAGTTATAGAGGTGTGCTATATCTTTATAAGTAATTGAGTGTATGATGTTCGTCTGGTGGATGAAAAATTGGGCGAAAAAGTCCCATAGACTTAACATTGGCACAAAATTAGTGAGATTATATCTTTGGATCAGGAGGTCACAGAGACTTGGGGGAGGGCTCTTTTGACTCGGCCTATCAAGCAGCCAATAAGTACTGACATGACAACTTCATACCTATGCCCTAGCAACCACTTACAGCACCCTAGCAACCGTAAAGGACATTAACAAACAATTTTCCAGCACCAAAACATTGTAGAAACATGGCGTTGGGCTCAGTGGATTCAGACTGTCAAATAGTCTTTAAATATCATGCCATAAATTGTATAGTCACACCATAGCAACCATTTAGAGTACCTTAGCAACTGAACAAACTCATGAATAAGCAATTTCTCAGCACCAGAAAGTGGTATAGATATCGTCGTGGCCTCTTTTGTTCGAGCTGAAAAACCAGTCTGTAAGTATCACCATGGTGACTGTGCAGATACACCCTAGCAACCACATAGAGAACCCTAGCAACCGTATAGCAACATAAAGAAGCCATATCTCAGCTCCACAACATCATACAGACATGGGAGTTGACTCTCTTCAATCGCGCAGAACACTGTAGTATCTGCCCAGAGCCGAGTTTTGCCACTGCAAGCACCACTCACATTTTCTTCAGGAAATGTACATTCTAGTATTGTTATTACTATTCGCCCAGACAAAAATTCGGCGCGCTACTCCTCCTGCACCTTTTGTCGTAGACCCATAAATGAGATGTCAAATCATGAAACACATTGAGGAGGTGTGCTATATCTTTATAAGTAATTGAGTGTACGATGTTCGTCTGGTGGACGAAAAAATTTGGGCCAAAAATCCCATAGACTTAACATTGGCATAAAATTAGTGAGATTATATCTTTGGATCAGGAGGTCACAGAGACTTGGGGAGGGCTCATTTGACTCAGTCTATCAAGATAAATGATACGCAAGTGAATTAATTACCTTATGTATAAATATATTATATTTAGGGATGCGATATTGGATTTTTGCCGAAATCCAATACGCAGATAAT
>NW_026704909.1:0-15046 GCF_012432095.1 Onychostoma macrolepis
CACTAACAGCTTCACAACCAAGGTAAAATATGATCTATTTTGCTGTTCAGCAGAGGCAACATAGATTTAACACTGCAGTCACTGGGTAAAGCATGAGAATATGGCCAGTTCAGCTCATATGAGCTGACACCTCTGGGAAAAGGCTGCAGTGAGGTAAAAAAAGGTCCAGCATGCTGAGATTCATTAATTCATTAGTCTGGAATAGATACCAGACTAATGACTTAATGAATTCACCTAATAAAATCTCCCTAAAATGCATTTGATTTTCAACATGTATTTTACTGGCGGGAATGCATAGTTCTGTTTCACAATATTTCACATTTTCAGATTGGTAAGGGAAATTACATTTGGCTTGCCATTTCTAAAGAAGGGGTTTGGGCACAAAACTCAGCGAGAGTTCTAAGTCTGAGGCTCCAGACTGTGCTGATAGCAATTGTAACAAAAATAAATAAATAACAATGTGACAGTCTGGAAAGGACAGATATCAGATATTGTCAGATATCACCTTGTTAAAGGAGTCCTATTATGCTTTTTCACTTTTTGAATTGTAGTCAGTGTGTAGTGTGTTTGGGCATAAAAAACGTTGCAAATCTCAAAGTCCAATCCAAAGAGAGATACTCTAAAGAGAGATACAAGAGATACCCTTTTCAAGAACTACAACGAACGGCTCGTTTGGACTACAGCATTGTTTTCAGGGTTTTGTTATGTCAAAGTGGTCCATTAGAATATCATAAAATAAATCCCGCCGGGGCGAGGTCGTGGTTAGAACGCTTGGTTAAGTGCATCAGACAAGACGACGAAGAAGTGCTGCTGTGGCGGCAAGTTTTCGCAAGTTATTACACATGCACCTGAATAATTCTGTATGTAAATATGTATGTTACAATTATGAAAACGTTTTTATAAATTGCTGACAGTACAATACTGGACAATGATGTAATCTGCAGAATTTGCACTTCAATTACAAGACTACAGTGTTTCCCATACATTGATTTATTTGTGGCGGCCCGCCACAATATCAAAACTGAACTGCCACAAATAGATTTTCCAAAAGGCTTTGACTTTGTTGAATAAATATGAGCACTGCACATTTCAAAATCGAAACCCAGTGCGGGAGTTTTTATATCACTGTATTTCTGAAGGAATCCGACTGTCTTCAGAAAATGTCATTTTCATGTCATCTTGCATGTAATGTCTGATCAAGCAGCGTTTGTGAGCGGAGCGCTGCTTTGTGTACAGCCGTTACCAGGAAGCCTAGATCTCTACCACTCCAAGAGCGCCTCCTGCTGGCAGAGAAGGAATTTGCATATATATGCCACCAAAAATAGTGGAGGCTTATGCTGGGTACACACTAAAAGATTTTTTAAATCTCATAAGATCTTCAAATTGTGAGAGACCACACATGAGGACAAATAAATCCGAAGATATAACCGTTTTGCTCCTATAGTGTGTGGTGTCCTCGGGGTTCCCCCCACACATCAGGATTTCTGGTCGTAAATATTCAACATGTTGTTATTCAACAAAATCAGCCCGATTATCTTGTGGTGTATACCCAGAATAAGTCTGTGGGAAACACTGTGGTATAAATAAATTAAACTGTATAACTGTTTCACTGCAATTCATGTTATAATGTTAGAATTAAAGAACAATAAACATAATATATATTACTTATCTGTACATAGTAAAGGCAGTTATTTTTAAGCGGTTGTTGACATCCTATCTAAACCGTGATTTAGCCAAAAAAAACAACAACAATAAGGTTACCACTCTAATATGTTTTGCAATATCTGTGCATGCAAAGGTTCTGCACGATCCTCTTGATCAATATTCTCAGGGTCTGAATCTGGCTCAAATTGATATGGAAATATTAATGCCATCCTTAACTATACCGGATCAGATGGACCTTGCTGCTTTGGCAAGGGGCGTGGCAGTACTGAATAGGGCCGTGCGATATGATGATATATATCGGATGGACGAAATAAAAAGTCTATCGTTTCATATTATGTTCTATCGTTTATTTCGTGGAACAATAGATTGTTTACGGTAATACTTTTTAATCATTTGGAAGAGTGCGATCTTTACATGCCACCGACGAGGCGTGAAGGGAGACAGAACCAGGTGGAGAAGCGACCAGAACAAACGAGGAGCTCGTTCCTAAACGAGGACTACATCTGTAGCATGGACACGCGTTTTTTAAGCACTGCAGTTTTAAAACAACCGATTTTAACCGTTGAAACACAAACAACAGAGCTATATGCGTGTGCCGTCTCCGTTTCTATGTGAGAGGACCGCACATTTTTATTTTATTTTTTGCCGCTTTATTGACTTTGAACGATTACATAAACACACTTATATGCGTCAGAATCCTCATCTTGGCAAGTATCCTCATAAAGACAGCGATTTAGGTCTTAAGAGAGAAGCAGCTAAAGAGAAAACGCATATGTAACAGTATATTGGATCCGGACTTGGTCTTAAAGGGAAGCTGTCCAATATTCGTTCTGTCTGCCATTCATATTAATCACATTGCTAGAAAATCTCTCACTGCTCTTGACTAAATCACTTTTGTAACTTTAATAAGAAGAAATAATAATAAAAATAATGATATATAGAATCTATACATAATACACGTGTTAATTATATCTATCATAGATAGATAGATAGATATAATTAACACAGTGAAGACTAATTAATTTACACAATGTATGTAGCGTTTCTTATTTATTATAGTTTTTATCCTATTGCTTGCAATTAGTTTCTTATACTTATTTCATCACTGACTGTTTATTTATTTTCAGTGAGCTTTTCTTTTGTCTATTTTTAGGCTTGTATTAGTTTGATATTGACATTGGTGACAAGGATTATGAAAATTCTATGGTATCAAAGATTTTAATATCATAAAACCTTTTAACAGAAATAAAAATTACTATATCGTGATATATATTGTTATTGTGATATAAAATTAGTCATATCGTGATAGAAGATTTTGGTCATATCACCCACCCCTAGTACTGAATCACCGTCTAAGCTGTTCGCCAGTCACAATGCACTGGGACAGCTAACCAATCACAACACATTTCGTTTTTCGGAAGGTGGGCCTTCATCAAAACCAGAACTAATCGAGCCGTTTGTGCCAGGCTTGGGAGAAAGATTTTGTAATAATGTAAATTATGTAAAAAATAATGCCGAACCACCAAGCATGAGAGCATGCTCTAGTACACCCCAAAACAAAATCAAGACTTTGTAAAAGAGCATAATAAGACCCCTTTAAGAGTTAGCAACAATGCTTACCACACGCAAAAATACAATGTGAGATGTTTATGCAACAACTGTTCTTATGAATAGGTTCATTTAGGTGAGTCAAAAAGATGGACAAAACAGACTCACACTTGCTCATAAGTTAGCGGTTTAAATCTGGCTCATTCAGTGAATATCTGACAACTGACACCCTTTCTCAAGTGCAAGACATTTTCATGCCCGAATCCATATAAACTAGGAACTTTTAATGCGATGTGTACTTAAGGTTTGTGAAACCTGCCAAATAGTATAGTCATTCTAGGCACATGTACAGACTGCAAGTTCAGACTTGTAAATGTGTACAAAGCATGCTTTCATGTGATGAAGAAATTTACGCCACGCGTACTGAGTGCAACACATTAATTAGTCTGTTTACTATGATTAGATGTTCATATGACCATGTGTGGTCACACTTTATTTTGATGGTCCCCTTTAGATATTCTGTTGACTACTGTATATGTAAGTAACTTTGAAACTATGTGTCAACTAACGCCCATTAGAGTATTAGTAGAGTATAAGTTGAATGTTTGGTTAGGGTTAGGTTTAATAGAATAAGGTGACATGTACTTGCAAAGTTACTGAGGGTGTTTTCACACTTGGTCCTTTTCAGAGGTCTGAGCACGGTTCGCGTGATTTTTGGCCCATATGTGAACACTCCAAACGATCTCAGACCCCTCAGAAGCGAACCGAACCGAACCGAGACCATCTCGGGAGGTGGTCTGAGTACTTCGCCGGCTAAAATGCGGTTTGCTAAAAATGTGCTTTGTGAACACAAATCAGCCCAGGCTCACTTGATTTTTCCATTTGCGAATCCTGATGTAGTTTGGCCATCAGATGTGTCCATACAAATCTGCTGTTCATCGTGGCTGCATCTTCTGCCATATCTCTACAAATTGTTTGTTCACAACGTACACTCGTTTATTTTAATTTCAACCGCTTCCAAAATGTGTAAGAGAGACGCGGCTGTGCGCCAGGCCAGTTTAAACTTTTGATATAGGCTACGAGCGCACATCCCAGCGGGGTTAAACTACACTCTTTAGCGTTTATTGTTTCAACTCCCATGGTTCACATAAACACAGTTAGTTTTGTCTCAATCGAATATATAAATCTGGGAAAGAAATCGCATGTGTATCAACTGATCTGTGCAGTATGAAGTTCTTCTAGTACAGCAGCCTAATATAGAATCTATTATTCATACGGTTAATAATATGCATTTCAATTTTTTTTTCATTTCATTAATACATTTAATACATGTACTTAAAGGGCACCTATTATGCCCTTTTACAACATGTAATATTGGTCTTGGGTGTCCCCAGAATGTGTCTGTGAAGATTCAGCCCAAAATACCCCACAGATCATTTATTATAACAGCTGGAAAATTTCATTTTTGGGGTGTGTCTAAAACTCTAAGCACTATAAATATGACATTCACAAAGTAGTCTGGAGTGATACATGTATTTAGGTAGATTTTGAGGCACATTACCTTGAAAAATGAAAGTAATCCTCACCAGCTCAGATGTTGAGAGAAAATGAAGACTCTTATGTTCAGTCTTACATCCAAACACAGAGCACCGGGATTGCTTGCGAGACATTATTGACATTACAGCTGCTCGAACGAGGAGAAAATGAAGGACAGCGTAACCGCTGAGGGCAGAAACTATAGCAATTCAGGGCTGTCAATCAACACCCGTGGCTCGGCCCTCCGAAATGTGACGTCCACACTGTGGCGAGAATCAAAACAACAGGCCAAATGAGACTGACTTGGTTTAAAGGGATTAAAAATGAGGAGTGGGTGGATTTTATTATTGTAGGGTGGTTGTGTTCACACACTGCCAACACACATTTATGTCCAAACACAATGTAAAAGTGGATTTTGCATAATAGGTGCCCTTTAAATGCCGCATTTAAGGATAGTCGTACTGTTCCTGAAAAATTTAAAGCAGTTTATAATATTTTATTTTATTTTATTTGTCCAATTTTATTTATTTTTTTCTATCTCAATGTCAGCATGCCTTTTCCGCTGGTCCTTAAAAGTCTTATATATTAATTTTATCAAATTTAAGGCCATAAAATGTGCAATGGGGACGGAAATACAATTGCCATATAGCTTAACGTGATGATTAAAATGAAAAGGCTATGATTTCATCGGATAAATATGAGCTACACGTTTCAAAGTCTATCTTTATGAAGTTCTGAAAGCGCCACCTGCTGGCAGGGAATGAATTAGCATTTTTAACAGCCCTTCTGCTGGTTTAAAATAATACAGGTGCATCTCAATAAATTAGAATGTCGTGGAAAAGTTAATTTATTTCAGTAATTCAACTCAAATTGTGAAACTTGTGTAGTAAATAAATTCAATGCACACAGACTGAAGTAGTTTAAGTCTTTGGTTCTTTTAATTGTGATGATTTTGGCTCACATTGAACAAAACCCAATTCACTATCTCAATAAATTAGAATACTTCATAAGACCAATAAAATAAACATTTTTAGTGAATTGTTGGCCTTCTGGAAAGTATGTTAATTTACTGTATATCTACTCAATACTTGGTAGGGGCTCCTTTTGCTTTAATTACTGCCTCAATTTGGCGTGGCATGGAGGTGATCAGTTTGTGGCACTGCTGAGGTGGTATGGAAGCCCAGGTTTCTTTGACAGTGGCCATCAGGTCATCTGCATTGTTGGGTCTGGTGTCTCTCATCTTCTTCTTGACAATACCCATAGATTCTCTATGGGGTTCAGGTCAGCGAGTTTGCTGGCCAATCAAGCACAGTAACACCATGATCATTGAACCAGCTTTTGGTACCTTTGGCAGTGTGGGCAGGTGCCAAGTCCTGCTGGAAAATGAAATCAGCATCTCCATAAAGCTTGTCAGCAGAAGGAAGCATGAAGTGCTCTAAAATCTCCTGGTAGATGGCTGCGTTGACTGTGGACTTCAGAAAACACAGTGGACCAAACACCAGCAGATGACATGGCAGCCCAAATCATCACTGATTGTGGAAACTTCACACTGGACTTCAAGCAACATGGATTATGTGCCTCTCTTCCTCCAGACTCTGGACCTTGATTTCCAAATTAAATGCAAAATTTACTTTCATCTGAAAAGAGGACTTTGGACCACTGAGCAACAGACCAGTTCTTTTCTCCACAGCCCAGGTAAGATGCTTCTGATGTTGTTTCTGTTTCAGAAGTGGCTTGGTAGCCCTTTTCCTGAAGACGCCTGAGCGTGGTGACTCTTGATGCACTGACTCCAGCTTCAGTCCACTCCTTGTGAAGCTCTCCCAAGTGTCTGAATCGACAGATACTGCTTGACAATATTCTCAAGCTTGCAGTCATCCCTGTTCCTTGTACACCTTTTCCTACCCAAATTCTTCCTTCCAGTCAACTTTGCATTTAATATGCTTTGATACAGCACTCTGTAAACAGCCACACCTTTCAGTAATGACCCTCTGTGTCAATGTTCGTCTTCTGGATCATTGCCAAGTCAGCAGTCTTCGCCATTATTATGGTTTCAAAGAACAAGAGATACCCGGGAATTTATACTGTATGGATGGTCATTAATTTAAACTCAAATGTAAATATTCTAATATTTTGAGATACAGATTTTTGACTTTCATGAGCTGTAAGCTCTAATCATCAAAATAAAAATAAAAAAAAATAAAAAACTTTTGAAATGTTTTACTTTGCATGCAATGAACCTAAAATATATGAAAGTTTCACTTTTGAAATAACTTACATGAAAAAATTAACTTTTCACGGCATTCTAATTTATTGAGATGCACCTGTAATTGATCTTAAACCAGCCATTAAACCATTAATATAATAATTGATACATTTGATTTTTGACTCTTTTCTTAAAAAATTCAAATTTGAAAGGCTGAAATTTTATTTCATTTTATAATTTTTATATTTTTGTGAAAACCTGTATCTGAACTGTAAATCATGCTTTTACAGTCATTTTACAGTTTAATATGTTACCACTGACATTGCCCCACCCCACTCATAGGGCATAAATTTTAACTGTGCAGGTCTTAAAAACAGTCTTAATAAGTCTTAAATTTGATCTTAAAAATCCTGCAGAAACCCTGTGCGTTATAAAATAAAGGCGATTACATAAACAAGGAAAACAATTCAAAACAAATATTACAAAGGTGTACAAAACTTTTATTTTTGTGAAAAGATACAAATATTCCAGCCAGTCAGCCATCAAACACTGAACTGGACTAGATCCAAAAAGCAACAGTCTGAACAAAAGAGGTCTGAGACACCATTACTGCTTAAGTGGACCAAAAAGGATCTGAATCCTCTTTCAGGAACTGTGATAGTTCCTCTTTCACCTGGTCTGCCTCTTGGTCCACTTAAAGGGGTCTGGGTTCGGTGTGAAAACACCCTTACAGTAGGGCTGCTCGATTATGACAAAAATCATAATCACGATTATTTTGGGCAATATTGTAATCACGATTATTTAACACAATTATTAGTGGGCCATATAACCAATTTTTTTAATGCAAGTCTCAAGTGTTCAGTTAACAGCCTATAGAAATTGAATAATCAAATGTAAAACAAAAAAAAAAAAAACAGCATAGTCTTCACTGTAAGAATTAAACTTCCTTTGTTTCTTATTAAAGCTACAAAAGGCCTTCTGTGAAGAGCAGTGAGTGATTTTGTCTTTGTCTTTTTGTTTGATTAATATTAAGCACACAGTCGCAGCAGGAATATAGCCGCTGTCACTTTAAGAGCCGTTACATGATTTTACTGATTTAAACGTGGAAATGGGCTTTTTGGAGTGAAAGTGCACTGCTGGAAAGGGGTGAATCAATAATCGATTTATCTCGATTATTATATTTTCATAATCGTTGGAGGTCGAAATTGAAATCAAAACTGAATTTCGATTAATTGCATAGCCCTACCTTACAGTCAGCAGAACTTTTATATCAACATCAAATGCAAAACATAAGCTGATATTATTTACTAGTCTAGCAGCAGCAAAGGCCAGCTTGGCATCTGTACTGCAGCCTATAATTTTACAAAGCTCTCACCATCAAGAAAAGCGAAACCAAGATTTACTCTCGTCAGCCACTTGCACTGTCACTTTCTTTTTCAATTCCTCCGTCAATGTTCTCTTTGGTTTGTAAATCCTGCACCATTTTTTTCAGTGTAGGATGAATCAAATTAGAACAAACTTATACCAAATACAACTACAAAACCCTAGTCTGTTTAAATTAATTTTACTAGTCTACTAGAAAGTCTATTAATTTTTAAGGAGCTAATGGCTCCTAGTCTTTACTGATTTATTTATTTACTTTTCTGGAGCCCTGAAGTTTCACCCAACACTCAAACTCCTTTAACATTCTAGCACCCCACTGTTTCAGATTGTATACATTTGGTACTGCTATGCAGTAGAGCTTTGTTACAATGGACCTCCCATCTGCTTGCTTTGGCAAAGTAATTCCACCTCACTGAATCTTCATCACAGTGAAGGACTAAAGCCCTGACTACGCTCACAAAGACTGTCCTTAGAGTCACTATAGCAACATAAGCTTTTGTCTCCTGATAACACACAAAATTTATGATTATGAGCCCAGAACAAAATAAATTTCTATTGTCTCGAGGCCACTTGTTTAAAAAGACCTCTTTTTCTAATATGTCTCTTGTAATTTGCTGAGTATACAGCAGCTGTCTCTCCATCATCTGCAAAATCATTAAACATAAACTCTGTGCATGCCAGTACATGAGAATCAACTTTGGGTGCATTTCCCGAAAGCATTGTTGGCCAACTATGGCCGTGAGTTCCGAAACCATAGTTCCAACTTCCAACATTTGCAAATAGCATCACAAAGTACTGTGGTTGGAACAGCTCTCCACCTGTAGTTAGAAGAACATTCTTGATAGCATGAAGTGGACTTTAATAAGCAGTACAATCTATATATTTCATTCCAGAGATATTTCCATGTATACACCAATATAATTTTACACCTTTAAGTTTCTCAACAGAATGAAAATAAGAGTGAGCACATGTAAATGTGCTCTAGTACTCTGGGGAAACCATGTGAGAGGGAACCCGTCATGAAACCAAACATCTGTAAATAATTCAAAACAATGGAGAACAAAAACACCAAAGTAGTCCTCCTTAATTACAGCAATAACCTGCCAGTAATTCAATATCAAACCAATTATAAGCAGAAGTTATTACTCCAATACCTGTGTGATGTCATTAACAACAGTTCTGTACTGTTAAACCAGAGTGTTTCCAACAACAAATGTACAACAAAAATACTTCTATTTCAGGAAACAGCTGTGACAAAAATTTTTCCAACAATGCATTGTACTATTAACCCTTTAGGCGCCAGGGTTTTTTTAAAATGCTGGATTTTGACATCAAGATTTCAAAAGCTTGTAGCTTGAAAGGGTTTAAAGATAGAGATCTACTGTAAATTAGAAAAATGTTGGGCATGACCTAAAGTTTATGTGGGTGTAAATATACTCATCTAATTTGCATATTATGATGTCATCAGGGGCGGTCCTCTTGAATTTCATAATATTCAGGAAATAGTAGATATTGAATTGATATTTGAACTTATTTGCATGTTTTTTAGTTTTTTGTCTTTTATCCTCATTCCACATGATCAGGAAAAGAGGAAACCAACAATAAAACAGGAGAAAGTACTAAATTATTACTATATTACTATACTATGTGTAAAACGATGTGAACAGTAGCCTACTTTTGATCAGTTCATCAGTAATATTCAGGAAATAATAGATATTGAATGGATGTTTGAACTTATTTGCATGTTTATTTTTATTTTTTGTCTTTTATCCTCATTCCAAATGATCATGAAAAGAGGAAATCAACAGTAAAACAGGAGAAAGTAGTAAATTATTACTATATTACTGTGCCATAGTAAAATACATGTACCTATTTTTGATCAGTTGACCAGCTATCTGCCCAATCAGGTATCTAGGTGACAGTTTATAGTTCTTGAGAGTATGGTACCTCTCATTGCATGGCACAGCGCACAGACCTGCCCCTCACTGACTGCACCTGTACTGTCGGCCCTTTGAGCGCGGCGCGATCAGAAAAAGTCGCAGTCTGGCCGACCATCAGCAACGCGATGCCTCTCCTATGGACACTAAGACCACGTCCACCCCTGCCACCCTCATCCCGTTGGGCAAGGCTCGAAATTATCACTTATCACTTGATGGTGCTTTGTGAACACTCTCGCCATTTACGGTGGCGCCATTGCGCATGCAAAGATGTACCGGAGATGCGCGATCATTAGGCGACGATCGTCATTTCCAAAGGCAAATATTCCCTTCAGAGTCAGAATAGGCGAATAACATTTGCAACACGTCCTCACAGTACAACTTTTATTAGCCATTTGGCGATTTTCTCTCACAAATCTCACAATTTACTCAGACGCTAAGAACTGAACTGCTTCCGCATCAATGACACGATAGCTCACTTGCTCTGCTATTTCCTCGAACAATTTTGGTCTAGAATCGAAGTACTACATGTCTGCCATCTAGTGGTAGGGAATACAAATGAGATACTACACCATATTAGGAACTACAGTCTGTTTAATGAAGTATGACGTCTTGTCGCAATTTTGCGACTTTGGCGCTTAGAGGGTTAAGCTGCAAATTACGTCATTGTATGGGAAACACAACTCTGGATAGCTCAAGGCTATGATAAGTTGTTTTGTTTTGTAATGTCACCAGTCTTGACTAAAAAGTAAAAGTAAAAGTTTCTTATCTAAACACTCATCGTTTCCTACTATAGTACCCCCCCCCCCAGCCTTTTCTGTCTCTTTATTGTATTGCACTTTTCCACACAATGTGTATATATGTGTATAAACAACTGTAACATAACTTTTTAGCTGCAAAATTACAGAATTGATCGAAATATATGTCTGTCCAGAAGTATTATCATCCATGATCAGGTTTTATTTCACTGTTTTGAATCAGACATAATAATTAATGTCAATAATGTGGTAATGTGTTTTGCTTGAACACTTGTGATTGGATCAAGTCAAACACATCTTAATGTCAGGTTTAAACGGGCCAGAGAGAAAAAGGGATGCCTGTTTCGTAAATGATCGTGCAAAGAAATATGAACAGTGGAAGTATAATGTTGCAGTTCAGCAGAAGCGCAGAACACATTTGCTTTGATGATCTGATTTAAGAGGAAGCCAAAAGCCTTCATCTTTCCATTTGTTGAATTATCATGTTGTTATCTATCGCCCATCAAAAACCCACCAACCACCTCTCTCTCTCCCCTTCAAAAGACAAGAATCCATGTCTCCCCATCAAATAATATTATCCCCCAAAAATGTGTGTGTGTGTGTATATATTTATATATAAAATACACACACACACACACACACACACACACACACACACACACACACACAATTACGGATGCATTACATGGCTAATGTGTTTGCACAGGCACATGCACCAGTAATATACACTAATGCAGAGCTTTGCTTGATCTGTGCATTTATAAAGCGGCTTTCCCTGAAAACCCAACCCCCCCTTTCACATTCGCATCTAAACATCTCTTCCTCAATAACTCAATAGGACCAATGTGAATATCTGGAATGCTAATCCTTAGCTCTTCATGATATTCACACTGCAGAAGTGAAGAATGACTGACTGTACAGTCGCTGCGGATATTACAACGCTTTTCTTTTCAGTTTGTGCACTATAATGCTGTTGCTGTCGAGCTCCAATGACCCAACACAGAATCACAGACTTTTACTTGGTGTCCTGTTTAGGTAGGCTATATTTACATTGAGTTGTGGTATATTTTCAGCAGCATTTGATATAAGATTTGGAGAGTCGATTCATTTTATGTGGTACTGACTTCAGTTGTTGTGAACAGCTCTAATTTTACCCAGAGACAAGTTTTTATTTCACCTGATAGGGCCCCACAAAACCACGTGTCATTTAAATCAGTCTTTTGTCATACTGGATTTTGTGCTGTTTCTATGTACTAGTCCTAGGTTTTTTGTCCCATCACAACAAGACCAGTTCAGGAAGTTCCTCTGTAGTCATTTGGCTAATAATTATCAAATGTATGTTGACCTTTAAGATCAACATTTGCTGCTTTAGGCAAGCCAAATCATTAATTTGAAGAAAACTTTTTCAAAAAGTTTACTTTTTTTAACGAATTGACACACTAGCACTAACATTTTCTCTCATATACAAAAATGCGTGGAAGAATTCAAGTATGTTTCTGTTTCTTTCAATCTATCTGACTAGCTACAAATGAAAAATGCAATATTGCAAATTACATCTAGTGCTGAGTGCAATTTAATGATAATGACTTTTTTATGACTGTCTTTCAAAATAATATACAGCTTATGAACTTCATGACAAAAGCTCTTTTTGGGATAATCACATAATCCACTGATCTTTTAAGCACAGTTTATACCTTTTATCCCCCACAAAAGAGAGTATCCATTAGAGTGAAATGTTCATATCAGAATCTGAAATGTGATGGTTTGTTGCTCCTGGTGATTTCTCATTTGGTGCTCTGCTTTTCAGAAAGTGGTACAGATGACTGGATCATCCCATATACATGCATCATCCAAAAGCACAAGCTCTCAGAGAGGATTGGGTTAAAGATATGAACTAGGCATCAATAGATGACAAAGCTGTCAATGCACATGAAAAATCTAGTCATGCACCAAAATTACATTTTGGCTGAAAAAAATAAATAAAAATCTGTGAAGCTCTGTATTGAAGCACTTTATTCGATTAAAATTGTTGTAAATTAAGTTTAAGTTGTAAATTAATATATTAATATAATTTAATTAAATACAAAGTTAACATTTAAAATAAATAGTTAATTTCTAATAGTGAAACTATAATAAATATCTTCATTTAACTAAAATTAATTAGATTAGACATTATTTTTGATGATAAAATTTAAACCTTAAAGCTAAAATATTTGGAAAACAGAATTTGGGACAAAGTAACACCTTATTTCCTCCTTCAACCATATTTGTCAAGAGATTAACCTCAACCTTTACTGCACATTGTTATTCTTGTAGCTATTCATCTATAGCGGCTAATGAATCAGAAGTATCAAACATTCAATTAAGCATATCTACCCTCAGCTTTTGAATTAGAATTAGAAATTAAATATGCTCCCTGTTTACCCTTTTTGCTTGTTCAATTTCTGTCTCTACTGAAATTAAAGTACCAAGTTTTTACCTTCATTTTTTGAAGGCTAGGATAAATAGTGCCTTGTCTACTGAAAAAAAGGTGTGCCCGTTTAGAATGATATAACACTGAGTAAATGATGGAATTTAAATTTTTTGGTGAACTACTGTTTTCCTTTAACACTGTCAAACTCAAGAAACATGCCTCTAGGATTGAATGTAAATGTAACACAGCATAAAAGAGCCTTGTGACACTTTGTCAGCACTGGCAATACCTTCAGGCACTGATCGTGCATGATATGATTTTTTACTAAATGTAATATTGAGTACTTTCCCTATTGTGCACAAACAAATAACCAGAATCCAGAATTTAGAATCCGGATTTCCCCGAAACGTTGCCACAATGTACTCTGAAATTTTCCACATAATTGCTGTCACAATATTTATCTTACTGAGTACATTTTCTAAAAAAAAAAAAAAAAAGTGTACTTATGCTAAAGGGAACAAACAATATAGATTTAACATGAAAAGCCTGAGGGCAGCTCACCTCATGCATGGCTGAAGGATTTCAGCTTAAATATGGAGTTGCAGTTCAGTGCAGAAAAATCCATATGCTGCATTAAAGTGCTCTTAACAATGATCAAGGATCTGGACATCTGCAGAGGTTATTAAAACAGTCTAACATGTATTTTCGTACTTAAACTTAGTGTATCTCCTAGTGTATTTTTTCTTTCTTTCTATGTGGCACTGTATGAAAATGGTCTTCTCTTTGTCTCTCATTGAGACTTTATACAATTTTTCCAGCTGATTCCTTCCTCCTTTGTGGCACTTGGAAATATAATCCAAAATTGGTAATGACACTCCTGCTCAATTCTACTACTTTGGTAAGTGGTAGCGATTTTACTGCAGAGATTGGACATATTGCATGGAAAATCATTATAAGTCACTTCTGAAGGCCATCATTTAAATTATATCACTAAATTCAGCAGTTTAACCTGCTAGGCTGAAAAGCAAATCTAACGCTATTTTCAATGTAACTAGTCATGTTTCCATTACCCTGTTTTTATGCGCATTTTGAAGTATCACATCAGAAACGAGTGATGGAAATGCCAAATTTCGAAGAAAAAAAGTTACAAAAGTTTACACTTGGTTTAGGTGGTTTTGACTTGCATGGAAAAGAGTTAATATGAATAAACTCTTACAAAGCATTACAAAACATTAAACCGGCGTGAAATATTGGCTGTTTCCACTAATTAATTTTTATTTACAGTTGGGTATAAGGTTACCAATACCACTGTCATCCACTCAAACAACTTGATGGAAATGCAACTAATTCGCTTTTTTTTTTTTTTTTTCTTTGCTAACTTTGAAAAGATTGGCTTCATGTTTAGATGGAAACCCAGCTACAGAGAGCAAGAGCCAGACTAAAGGCCATTCTATAACATAAGTAGTGAAGAAAACCCAAAGCTTACAGCACCTGGTATTCCCAGGCGGTCTCCCATCCAAGTACTAACCAGGCCCAACCCTGCTTAGCTTCCAAGATCAGACGAGATCGGGCGCCCAGGGTGGTATGGCCTTAAGCAAAGATT
>NW_026704910.1:0-15019 GCF_012432095.1 Onychostoma macrolepis
ATGAATCATCAGAAATCGATCTAGAATGAGAGTTTCTTCTCCTGAACTCATGTAGCAGCAGCACACATGTGGGATCTTCCTCACATTAACCTTTTGAGCGGCACGGTCCCACATATGGGATTTAGAGCGTTAGGTGACGTCGCGCATAACTGCCAAATTCAAACTGCGTTTTCGCTTTGTCTGACGCTGAGATGCCGCTGCACTTGTCATATAATCGCACCTATGCAGTGTTTTTAACCACATAATGTTTATTTTATGCTTTAGACATTTAAATACGCATAAGTACTAGTAAAACAATACATTTAGAGTTCGTAAAATACACTCAGATGTTTATGGAAGCAGCAATAACAATCCATTCAAATATAATTTTCAGACATGTTTTATTAATATCAAATACACAGTGTAAGTAACTAAAGTTCACTCTATTCTTCTCCCATTTCACCGCAACTTGCATGTATTTTGTGAGAAATTTATGAATTTACGTGATGTAAATCCGACTGAGAGGACTCTCTGAACTGCAGCAGCGAATAAACATGGCGGCGCCCATCTCACATTACAGATCACGATCAAGATAATTTAGAACTGTTTTTAAAACGATAAAACACACTCATTTGCACATATTTGTGAATCGGAGTATCAAATAGTTGATTATATAGTAAGCAAGTTTATGAATATTTTGAATAAAACAGGAAAAACAAAATAAAAAGCCATCCATCTGTCATACTGCGTTATTGTGGCCACGGTGTGTCACGTGACAATCATGACGCGTGCCATGGAAACATTAAGGGAAGCGTTCTAAAATAACGGTCGCCTAAAAACTCACTCTGGGGAACGCTGGAATATTTTAAACTCACCACTGAAAAGGTTAAGACCCACAATGTAAATGTGATTTTTGATCACTCCGTGTTTGATCGTTTAAATTAATGATGCAATAATCAATTACCGTTAACCGTAATACAGTATGCACCTATTGCAGTGGCATATAGTCACCAGCACGATAGGATGTGCAAATACTACAAACACCAGCTTCCTCACCTGAACAGTTTCATTGTGATTGTGTTTTAAAATACAAAAACAAGCACCATGTTTGCAATTAAAATGATCACCTTTTAAATTAAAAGGATCCCAAATGTAACTAGGTAAGGGATGTTGAGATTGTTTGTATAGAGCCCTGGACATGACATGTGGGGAAAATGAAAGATTGGCCCTGAGGTCATGAATTAAGAATTAGTTTCAACAACTTAAAGGGATAGTTCACCCAAAAATGAAAATTCTATCATTAATTACTCACCCTCATGTCATTCCAAACCCGTAAGACCTTCATTCACCTTCATAACACAAATTAAGATATTTTTGAAATCTGAGAGCTTTCTGACCCTCCACAGACAGCTAGGTACTACCACGATCAAGGCACAGAAAGGTACCAAGAAGATCAATAAAATAGTCCATGTGACATCAGTGGTTCAACCGTAATTTTACAAAACTACGAGAATACTTTTTGTGTGCAAAGAAAACAAAAATAACTTTTTCAACAATTTCTTCTCTCCGGGACAGTCCTCCACCATTATTGACGCATGCACATTTTTTCTGTTTGTAAACAAGGCACAATGTATGCATGTTCTGCATCAGCAGCATCACACTCATGCATTGATAATGGAGTTTAATGACTGTTAAAGGAACACTCCACTTTTTTGGAAATAGGCTCATTCTCCAACTCCCCAGAGTTAATAAGTTGAGTTTTACCGTTTTGAATCCATTCAGCCGATCTCCGGGTCTGGCGATAGCACTTTTAGCATAGCTTAGCATAGATCATTGAATCCGATTAGACCAGTAGCATCGCGTTCAAAATGACCAAAGAGTTTCGATATTTGTCCTATTTAAAACTTGACTCTTCTGTAGTTATATCGTACTAAAGACCGGCGGAAAATGAAAAGTTACATTTTCTAGGCCGATTTGGCTAGGAACTATACTCTCATTCCGGCGTAATAAGTCATGATTAGAGCCCAATCGATATATCGTTTTGCCGATTTTATTCTAATGATTCTAATTCTTAGTTTTGCATGATATGATTAATGGATGATCGCACATGTCAAAGGTTGAGGAATGAAACAGATGAATCATTGTAATTTAGGAATAGAATCGCATTGATGTTTGAATCGTGTTCATGATCTTTAACGATCTGTTAAAATGCTTTGTAGGGATGCTCCGATCAGGATTTTTGCAGCCGATACTGATTCTGATGCTTCATGTAGCATATGTAATAATGTTATATAAATAATCACAAAAATTATTCCTTATACAGTGAACATTTTAATATTCCTTTAAAATTGTGTTTATGCATAACATTATGTATATCAGGATACTTAATATAAGACAAAAATAAATCCAAAAAATGGAGCAGTCTGATGCAACCCACAAGGTTTATTTAAACATTATCCAATAGTAAACTGTGGAGGACATAATAAACATTTAACCTCCTAAGATTTAGAAGTCTGATGTAACTTAAACATTGTCTAATTCAAGTCTGAGCAGGACAAAAACAATTTTTTATTATTAAATTTAAACTCCTAAAAGAACTAATTGGAGAAGTCTGATGTAACTCATAAGGTTTAATAATGTCCAATATAAGACTGAAGAGGAAAAAGAAATAAAAACATTTTAAACTACTGAAAGAACAAAAGCAGAGTTCGATCGTGGTTATATCCACGGCCACTGTGGATAATCCGCGTCGGGTAATAAAAAAAAATGCTTTGATTATTTGCGTGGATAAAATAAATCATAAATGATGCAAATATTAGCTACATTTTTTTTTTTTTTATAAATTTTTCATCAGGCAGACGATTTCATTTTTGTTTGTGTGTGTGTTTGCCTGGTGACATTTCAGATAAAGTTTGAAAGGAGTAAAGCCCGTGTTAATGCTGTTGAGTAGGCTAATATGGCCAAAGATAGTTTGTTTTAGAAATAAATGTTCGCGTTTAAAAGCAGCCCACGATCAGCGTATTATGTTAGCGTTACCCTTACGGCTCCGACAAGGTTTTGTTCCATCCTCCACGTGGTGCCAACTCACAAAAGACTATTTTTAGCCAAGCAGCGTGGAGGCCGCTTCAGAAACATGCTGTGGGTGGCTGGTATAAACACAAGCACTGACTAGAGCAGCGCGATCAGCTCCGGTGCCCGTGGAGCCGTCAGCGCCGCAGAGGTGTGCAGTGATGAACGTCACACTGAATCTGCTGTTAAAATGAACCATTCATCATATCATCATGTAAAACATACCGACAACAAATAGCGAATCTTTCATTGTGAATTTTTCCGGCGATGGCATGACTGCGGCGCCAAATCATTTATGTCCCCAGCGTTGGCGTCATCAAATTGCGATCGGTTCGTGAGATCGGCCAAGTGTAGTGAGTACCGATCGAGTCATAAATGTGATTATCGGCTGATACCGATCTCCGGACGATCGATCGGAGCATCCCTAGTGCTTTGTCATGTTGGTGGTGGCGCCTCTCTTGCAAAATGTTTAGCTTATCACAAATATTATACTTAGCTTTTTGGCTTCTGATCGCAAGTGTAGCCACTTTGGAGCGCTTTGATTAGTGAGCAAGGAACTGGCAGATTGCTAGATCAGGTCCTCACAGATGAAAAAAGTGCACACAGGAATCGATAGGCAAATCGAAATTTAATTTTTACTACAAGTATCCAATTCTGTTATTGGAATCTATTTGATTCCCAACCATACTCCCAGAGTAAGTGCTATTTAGTTTGTAATTTCTACGTTTATTTTTCTTAAATTTAAAATAAATTGTAGTATAACAGTTTTGGTGAATAATGAATTGTGACTAATTGTAACTGAATTAGAAGAATGAGCGTTAGCGAGTAATTTACATGTTAAGTCAATGCAAAGACACGAATAGACATCCGGTTGAATTGAGCACTTGAGCGAGTTGAAAAATCTGAACTTTAGGCGGCATAGTAAATCATAATTTATAGCCTATTTGTTACATAAAATATTATTTCTGTGTTAAGACTAGAATAAGGTACTTATGGAAAACTACATTTATTCTAATTATATCCTATTGCAAATACACTCACAATAGTGTAGTAAAAATAGTTACTTGTGATTGGACCAGTGTAGTGTAATGAGACTGGAGCCGCCTGGCAGAAGCCCCTCCTTGGCGCGAATTTGCGTCTGTTGTGAAGTGAATTTCACGCGTGAATGAAGCAAGTAAACTCAAAATGTTCAAGCGTCCAACTACGCACAAATAGCGCGATAAGTCGCGTCTGGTGTGCACAGTAAAACAAAGGTTGGGAAACACTGCTATAGCTCACGTTGATTTTGATGCTTTACATGTCTGAATATCTGATGTCTTGCTTTGTCAGGGCTCTCAAGTCTCACGCAATCGATCGGAGAGACTCACACATTTCAACCAGTTCACACTGCGCTCTCACGCCACACCTTGTATTTCTCACGCTGAGAAGGGATAACTTGTCCCGCTACAATTACTATACAATTAATATACCATTAATAGATGAGGGATATTGAGGTAAGTTTTCTGCCGAGTTCATAGCTCTCTCGACTCTGTAGCTATAGAGTTAAATGCCACCTACCAGCCAATCAGAAATTAGGATGTTGTTGTTTCCGTTTAAATTATGCGATTCTGCATAGCGGGGTTGGATTGGATGAACATGGATGCGCGCACATGGAGTGTAAACTGGAAGAGAAAGATCCGATGAATGCTGTAGGTTATTTTTCGATTTTAAGATTCCTCTATGAAATCACTTGCCTGTGAAAAGATAGTGAGAGCTGATGTTGGGGAATATAGCCAAATTTCGCTAAAGTATTACTGATGCAGTCAAAAAAAAAAAAAAAAAAACCTCTCCAACTGCTTTGCAACCAGAAGCTTTAACTTAGCTTTGGCTTCCTGAAAGGAAAGTACTAGAGATGTTATAACAGTTGGTGAATCTGATAAAGACAGACAAATTCATCCAAATAAAATTAATTGTTTTACATATTTAAAAAGGAATACAAAAATACAAAGAAATTTGGCCTCAAACATGCCAACTGAACAGCAGTGCTCAATGTACATACTGTACACACACAGTAGGATTGCAGAACTTGTCCTGAACATGTATGTCAAGCTCTCTCTCTGTGTGTGTGTGTGTGTGTGTGTGAGAGAGAGAGAGAACACATTTCAGCTTATGATTTTATTTTTTCTGTTGTGTTTGTTGCACATCTTCATGACAGGGTAGGGGCTCCCATATAAAGCACTGAGGCTTCCCAAATTCAAATTCAGATGCAGTGTGTTTTCCATGGTGGGTTTGAACAAAACTAGAAGCAGTTTGGCTCTGGATGGAACGCTATTATCATGACAGTGCTTTATGTGGGAGTCCTCTACCCCTGTCATCAGGCATCAAAATGTGCAATAAACATTTACAACAAAAAAAAAGAAACATAAGCTGAAATGTGTTCTCTCTCTCTCTCACACACACACACAGTTTGACATACATGCTCAGGGTAAGTACTGTAATGTATATGTGTACAGTATGTACATCGAGTACTGCTGTTCAGTTGGCTCGTTTGAGGCAAAATTTATTTTATTTTTGATACATTTGTATTTTTAAATACATAAATCTTTTATTTTATTAGAATGAATTTGTCTTTCATCAGATTTACCAAATGTTATAACTTCTATTTGAGCTGGTCAATTACGAACAATAGGTAAAATTGAACTGCTAGCAAAAACTTGGGTGCTGCAAATATTTGAATTGCTCCTCCTTTGACTTGCCCCTCCCTTTGTGTGGCCCCTCCCCAATCTCACTCCAAACTTTCGCTATAACTTGAGAGCCCTGCTTTTGTGTCGAAAAAAAAAACTTGTATTGGTCTCCTTTTGCTTTAGACCTGATGCTGCTGAAAAGGAGAGTCAAAAACTGAATGAAATGAAAGACAAAGTTCAGAATGAGAAACATCATGATTTCACAACCGGAGAGAATTTTAGTTCCTCACAGACTAAAAAGACTACACACAAAAGAGCTCGAAAACAGGAGCTAGAAGTCACTTCACCTGCCAACATTGTGGAAAGAGTTTCAGTAAAAAGGAAGCCTTGAAATCCATATAAGGACTCACACTGGAGAAAAGTCTTACACTTGCCAACAATGTGGAAAAAGTTTCTCTTTAAAAGGAAACCTTGAAGAACACAAGAGAATTCACACTGAGAGAAGCCTTACACCTGCCCACAATGTGGGAAGAGTTTCATTAAAAAACAGACTTTCAAAGGCACATAAGAATTCACACAGGAGAGAAGCCTTATACCTGCCAACAGTGTGGAAAGAGTTTCTCTCAGCATGGAACCCTCAAAGTCCACATGAGAATTCACACTGGAGAGAAACCTTTGAGCCACACAAGGATTCGCTTGATAGAAGGATTTTATGTTATCAGTGCGGAAGGAGTTTCACAGACAGGAAACACCATATGAATCCTGTAATAACTCGGAGTAAAGAATTTATTCGTCATCACTGTGGAAAAACAGACATAGCAAATCTTGAAATTCATGAGAGAATTTACAGTGAAGAGAAGCCTTTCACATGCCATCAGAGGAAAAAGTTTCAGATCAAAAGAAAACTTAAGTCACATGAGGCATCGCACTGAAGAAAAGCTGTTTACTTGGCTTTAATGGGTTAGTTCACCCAAAATGAAAATTAGCCCATGATTTACTCAATACAAGGCATTTTAGGTGTATACGACTTTCTTCTTTCAGATGAATCCAGTTATATTAAAAATGTCTTGGCTCTTCCAAACTTTATAATGGCGGTGGGTGTTTTTGTTTAATAGTCCAAAAGAAGTCCAATAAAGTGCATCCATCTGTAATAGAATGTGCCTCACAGGCCTCCTGTAATAAATTGATGCATTTTGTAAGAAAAATATCTATATTTAAAATGTTACAAACAGTTTTTCTAGCTTGTATTAACCGTCATATGCAAAAGACATTCGGGCGGATGACATAGGATGTATGTGTAGCGAGTTCTGACGCAAGTTCCAAACCTGTGTGAGTTTCTTTGATTTAAGACCCCTAATTGGACTTGATTTCTGACTTGACGACGGGCACCTTTTGAAATACTTCTAGGACGCTGGCGAGTGAGGGTTGAGTTGAGTTGGTGTATTTGAGATAGTAAATCTATGTTAAAGTTGACAAGCTGCTATAATCTTGTTAGAGTTATTTATTTTTTTCCCTTGTATATTTTGTTTCTTTTTAATCAGTGTATTGATTTGCCCTGATCTCTTTTGTCATTTGTTTGAAAGTCTGTTGCCCTTTGATTTAATTGTAGATATTACCATGTTCCATCACCATAGAGGAAGTAGACATTGGGTGCCTTTTTGTAGTCCACCCTTATTTTCTTTACATTTTATCTAGATCAAATAGTGATTGTGTTTTTAATCAGTAGCATCTTTTGTTTGTTGTTTTTGGCTTTTCCCAATCCAGGGACCCATTCTTCGTACGTCGATTAATACATCTGAGATGATTTGAAAGATTCCAGATCTCTGGCTAATTTGGTTCTTCAAATGAATTTGCAGAGTTGATTAAAATATCTGGATTAAGTTGTCTAAGATCAGTGAGCATTCTCGTGTTTCCCGAAAAGGGCAGATGTATCGATACTCGAAATCACGATCAGCAATGCAGCGATTGTTTGGCGGCGATTGAACACTGCTTCGAAACAGTGTTCCGGAGCATTGCTTAAAATGAGGCTGTCACGTGACCTGTGAAAATGAAGCTTTGTTACCTCACTGACACGTCACGCCATGCTCGAGAGTCGCTGTCCCATACTCACGATCCATTTATATCAATATAATAATTATATCCATCATGTCACGTATGTAGTTTTTTAAATTTATTTTATTTTTACGAGGTGTATTATTGTTAATAAAAGTATTACTATTAAAAAGTTACTTTTGAATGTCTGTTGTCTGATTGTAAATTAAAAACACTTTGCGGGCTCAACCACTGTTCCCAAAAAAGAATAAAAGTCCTTCCTCAACTACAATCCTCAGCTCACATTGGTATTTTGGACATCAACATGGAAAATGCATGCAAGAGACCCGTTCTCAAGTGTGGGAACACTTTAGTCTGGACAATCCTAATAAAGTGTCATGCTTAACAGAAGAAACGGTTCTGTCCAACAAAATCAAACACTAGGGAGAGAGAGGTCTGCAGTCTGACAGTCCTGAGGATGATCCCTCAAACAAAACCACCAATCACTGAAGTTCAAAATCCACCAGAAAAAAAAGGCAATGAAACATACAGACATGTACCACAAACACCAAAGAAATTTACAATGCACATTCCTTCAAAGGTGTGAAAGCAAATTGAACCTTTGAAATATTCAAATAAATGAGAAAGTTTGGACCCATTATTTTTACAACCAGTTCAGGAAAAAAAAAATCCTTGCTGTCCTCTCGGCTTTGTTTACCAGCACATTAGGGCAATCAGAGCCGAAAGCAAATTAAGAGGTGTAAATTCCATAAAGCTTGATTAATGAGTCTTTTATGCATTCTTCAGATATGCAAATTTTGTGTTCCTTAAAATTATTTTCAATTGATTGCATAGTTACTTTTCCAGCACATTCACAAATCAAATAAATCCTCTACAATTTCCTGGACTGATGACTGAGACACGTGTAGAACTGCTTGCATCCAAAGGAAAAGGGTTGCAATTCATTGCTAAATTCTAATAAATCTGCTGCTGTTGAACCCTCTGAATCAAGCTGTTCCTTATTTATTAAAGCCAAAATTATCTCACATACAACAAGGTCAGGTCTGAAAACAAATGATAATGACTTCAATGAACAGAGAAAGTAGAATTCACCCTAGATTTAAATGAGCAATCCACAAAGGGGTAATGACGGTTTCTCCCTTTTCAAATGTCTCTTTAAATGAAGAAATAATTGGTGGATAAAAAAAACTACGAAGTTCACAACAAATTTTTGCAACTTGACTGGCTCCTTTTTTATGCTCCATTATATGTTGTGCAAAATCCACATGGGAATGTAGGATAGTTAAACAGGATAAATAAATACAAACAAAACCCTGGCTTCCAGGTCAGTGACTGTTTTATAATGGGAAATTGTTTTTTCATTTTAAGTGGCAAAATTTCAAACCTTACAAAACCACTTCATCCAGTTTCAAAGTGTGTCAGTGTGTGCCTGAAAAAAGAGAAAATGTTATGCAACTTCAATTGACTTGTAATAATTACAAGACATTATAGACATTATGATAACCCTTTAATAATCTGAGCTCTCTACAAAAATAAAAAATAAAAATATTAAAATGGATGGTGACCCACACAGTTATGTGCTCAGCCATAGCTGACAAAGGCAGGTAAATATGACATTGTTGGTTACTTTCCAATTACAGTTGTGCCCAAATATCTACACAACACTTTTTTAATATTTTTTGCGCAGGTTTAAAAAATGATTTGTTGAACATAATACATAATTATTTATTTTTGCATTTACAGTTGTCACGTAACGTGGCCTACAAACACGTTCGTCTAAGACGAAGAAGATATAGTGCAACAATCTTTAATAAAGTTACTTGGATGGAATATTATCATTTACATCATATTAATCACCTCCGCCCAGCCCTCTCAATGATGAGCACTGCTATTATGGTCTATGCTATTGTCACTTTACAAATCGACTATTATAAAACTCTTTTTATCGTCTTCCTGTTAAACGTTTATACAAAGTACAGCTAGTGCAGAACTCAGCAGCATGCATAATTACAAGAACTCCTACTATGGAAAACATATCTCCTGTTCTTCAACAACTGCACTGGCTTCCTGTTAAACAGCGTGTTTAATTCAAAATTTTACTTCTTATTTATAAAGGCATTACATAACCTGGCTCCTTCTTACTTATCTGACCTACTTTTAACATAATTGTCACGGTTCATGGATTCGCACTGCTATGTTTGCTATGTTGTGTAACTTGTGTGAATAATCAGCTCGCTGATGAGCTGATCAGCGCCAGCTGTGTTGAATGAGAATGTCCTATATATTGTTTGTCACCTCGTCTTGTCTTTGTCAGATGGTTGTGGAGGTTCAGGTTCGCTCACAGTTTCTCTCCCTCGCTCCAGTTCCTGTGTTCCTGTGCTGAGATTCGCCTGCGGTTCCGAGATGATCGTCTACGGTTCGTCCATTGCGTTCTGCCCACGGAGTCCTGCGTTGCCGAGCCTGTCATTTCTACTGTTGCCTCGTTTCTCATCTACACTACCTCTTCTATTGTGTTTAATAAACACCTGTTTTCACTTGCTATTGAATCCGTGACTTTTCCTTGAGTCATGACAGAACCATCTGACCAAGCTATGGATTCAGCGAGTGCAGCCACCTTCGAGCAGATGTATGCGGTAATCACGCCCGCATGGACCGTCAGGATGAACAGATCGGTGCCTCGGGTCGGGCGATACAGGCTCTGGTAACGCAGGTGTCGAGCTCACCTTCCAACTACAACGTCTGAGAGGTCCCACTGCGCCAGCACCGCCCCGCCTGTTCCCCGGAGAATTTCAACATCAATCGGCCAGAGCCGCGCATCCCCACCCGAGAGGTATTCGGAGAACCAAATATGTGCCAACTTTTCTAACCAAGTGTTCGATTTACTTCTCTCTCTAGCCCGTGACGCGTTCTCCTCTGAGAGAGTAAAGTGGCACTAGTGATGACGCTGTTATCTGGACGCGGCTCTGTGGGGAACAGCGGTGTGGAAGAAACAACACGCATGCTGCTCCTCGTTCCAAGCACTCGAGCAAGAGATGAGCCGTGTGTTCGATCGCGCAGTCGCCGGACGCGAGGCGGCGCGCCAACTGGCCGATCTCCGTCAGAACAACAACTCCGTTTCCGATTATTCCATCCAGTTCCGGACGTTGGCCGCAGAGTGCAAATGGAAGCAAGAGGCGCAGTGGGACTTGTTCCTGCATGGGTTGGCTGATCGTGTTCAAAAGAGATTTACGCTGGATTTACCCAAGACTCTGGATGAACTGATTGAACTGGCACTACGAGTTGATGCACGATTAGAACAGAGAAAATCGATCGTTCCAGACTCAATGGGGAATTCGCTGAGTTTCCCAGTCTCAGGGGAGCGAACACGGCCAGCCCTCGAACGATCCTGAACCCATGCAGGTAGGTCGAGCTCGGCTCTCCGGGAGGAGAGAACATCGCCGTTCGAGAGGTCTATGTCTCTATTGTGGAGAGGCCGGCCATTTCATCTCCACCTGTCCTTTAAAAGGCCAAGCCCGGCGGTAGGACGGAGGCTACTGTCGGGCGGGATATCTTTGACCAGATCCTCGACGCCACCCTCCTCCCGGTGAGACTCCAGTGGGCAGGCCACACCTTCAACGGCCAGGCGCTCGTGGATTCGGGAGCGAAGGGATGGACTTTTCCTTGGCACAGAAACTTCACGTCCCCATCACACCTCTGAGCACAGTATCACCATCCACTCACTAAGTGGACAGGAACTTCCGGGCATCACTCACACCACTGGACCCATCACGCTTATCACTTGGGTAACCACACTGAGAGAATCTCACTCTACCTCACTCAGTCACCGCACGCCCCTGTTGTCCTGGGTCATCCGTGGTTAGTGAGACACGGACCCAGGATAGAGTGGGGTCAGAACTCCGTGTCCAGTTGGAGTAATCAGTGTTATGCCTCATGTCTTTCGTCTGCTGTTTCGTCTGTTTCTTGTTCTGTGTTGCAGGAGGAGCCAGTGAATCTGTCTAACGTGCCACCAGAGTATCTCGATCTGAAGGAAGTGTTCAGTAAGTCTCGGGCTGCTTCTCTTCCTCCGCATCGTCCCTATGACTGTGCTATAGATCTACTGCCAGGTGCGTCTCCGCCTAAGGGCAAATTATATTCGCTTTCTGTTCCAGAAAGGGAGGCTATGGAGAAATATATTTCTGATTCTCTAACAGCTGGATTCATCCGCCCTTCCTCTTCTCCAGCGGGGGCCGGATTCTTTTTGGGGAAGAAGGATGGCTCTCTGCGACCTTGTATTGATTACCGGGGTTGAACAGCATCACGGTAAAGAATACTTATCCTTTGCCGTTGATGTCTTCAGCCTTGAGAGGTTGCAGGAGCATCAATCTTCACAAAATTGGATTTACGTAATGCATATCATTTGGTTTGCATCAGGAAGGGGGATGAATGGAAGACTGCGTTCAACACCCCCAGGGGGCACTTTGAATATTTGGTTATGCCGTTTGGGCTTTCCAACTCCCCAGCAGTCTTCCAGGCACTCGTCAATGACGTGTTGAGAGACATGGTAGACCAGTTCATATATGTTTACCTGGATGACATATTGATTTTTCCTCGTCTCTCCAGGAGCACGTTCAACACGTCAGGCGAGTGCTTCAGAGGTTGCTAGAGAATGGGCTTTTGTCAAGGCGGAGAAATGCGCTTTTCATGCACAGTCTGTTCCTTTCCTAGGGTACATCATTTCATCTGAGGAGTGCGAATGGATCCTGAAAAGTTAAGGCTGTGGTGGAGTGGCCAAGCCCAGATTCCCGTAAGGCCCTACAGAGGTTTCTGGGGTTCGCCAACTTCTACCGGCGTTTTATTCGCAACTTCAGCCAACTAGCTGCACCTCTGACTGCCTTGACCTCCCCAGGACGGCGTTCAGGTGGTCAGACACAGCTGAGGCTGTGTTTGCTAAACTGAAAGGCCGCCGTTTCAGCCCCCATCCTTATAGCCCCTGATCCGTCACGTCAGTTCGTGGTGGAGGTCGACGTCAGAGGTGGGGGTAGGAGCAGTGCTATCAGCACTCTCCCACAGATGACAAAATGCATCCCTGCGGCGTTTTGTCCCGTCGTTTATCGCCTGCCGAGCGTAACTTCGACATTGGTAACAGAGAGTTGTTGGCAGTAAAGTTAGCATTGGAAGAATGGCGTCATTGGTTAGAGGGTCAGGGGTACCTTTTATCGTCTGGACCGATCATAAGAACCTGGAATATATCAGAACCGCCAAAAGATTGAACTCCAGGCAGGCTCGGTGGGCACTTTTCGGTTGTTTGATTTTTTCTCTCGTACCGCCGGGTTCCAAAAACATCAAACCCCACTCTTTATCGCGTATTTTTGACCATTCCGATCGCCGTCTACTCCCGAGTGCATTTTACCCGAGACCCTATTTGTCTCCACACTCACATGGGAGGTCGAGTCGAGGGTCAGATCGGCCTTAGAAGGGTAACGCCTCCGCCCGATTGCCCACCGAATCGTTTGTTTGTGCCGGAGGGATTACGGTCCGGCGTTATTCAGTGGGGTCATTGTTCCAACATAGCTTGCCATCCAGGAGTTACTGCACTAGTTTTTAATCAAGCAACGGTTTTGGTGGCCATTGATGGCTCGTGACATTCACAGTTTTGTTTTGGCTTGCTCTGTTTGTGCCACTGGTAAGACTTCCAATCGACCCCCAGATGGGTTACTTCAACGCTGCCTGTCCCTTGAGACCCTGGTCCCACATAGCGCTAGATTTTATCACCGCCCTCCCACCCTCTCAGGGCAATACGGTCGTTTTGACTGTGGTGGACCGATTCTCGGCGGCTCATTTTATTCCCTTGCCCAAATTACCCTCAGCCAAGGAGACAGCGTTGACCGTTGTTGATCACGTCTTTTCGTTTACATGGCCTCCCGATAGACGTGGTTTCTGACAGAGGACCCCAGTTTGTGTCCAAATTTTGGCGAGAGTTTTGTAAGTTACTGGGAGCGACTGTCAGTCTGTCCTCAGGGTTTCACCCCAGAGCAATGGTCAAACCGAGAGAGCCAACCAAGATTTGGAAAGGGTGTTACGATGTTTGGTCTCCAAGAATCCTTCCTCCTAGAGTCAACAACTTTCAATGGTGAGTACGCACACAATGTCGTTGCCAGTGTAGTCCACGGGCCTATCTCCGTCTGAATGTAGTGGGTTACCAGCCACCAATCTTCCCCAGTCTGGAATCTCGCGGTCCCTCCGCTCACGCCTTCGTTCAGAGGTGTCACCGCACATGGACTAGAGCCCGTGAGACTCTACTCCAGGTGGGGGCGCGCACCAAGGCTAAAAGCCGATCGCCACCGGTCTAAGCCTCCCGTATCGTCGTTGGTCAAAGAGTGTGGCTTTCAACCAGGAACATTCCTCTCCGCTCCGTTTCTAATAAACTTGCTCCCAAATTCATTGGCCCGTTTACTGTCACCAAGATCATTAGTCCGGTGGCAGTCCGCCTCAACCTCCCTCCAGCGTACAGAAGGATTCATCCGTCTTTCATGTGTCCAAAATAAAGCCCGTATTTCGTTCTCACCTTAATCAATTGAATTTTGTGGCTTACGGTTCAAAAGTTATTAACATAAACATGAGTGCAACTTTGGACAGTTGGTGGCGCTAGAGAAATTGATTTAGAGACTCCAAATTTGCTGTGGTTACTATTGACACTATCCTCTATCAGTGTGCCAAATTTTATAACTTTCCAATCGGTTCTATGGGTTGCCATTGACTCTCTAATAAATTTTATTTATTTTCTTATTTAAAACTACACATTCTGAACAATAATTTTAAACAGTATATTTTGGTAGCTACTTAATATGCTACACTCTAAGAAAAGGTCACAGTGTACTGTGTTAATATGACGAAAAAAAATTCTGTATTGATTTTTCACAGGTGTTTTACCTGTATTTTAAATTACCCATTACTTTTTTTTTTAGTGCTCTTGTTATTTTAGAGCTACAGGTTATGTACGTTTACATAACAGATAATATCCTGGCAGAAAATTACCAATTACAGGTACAAGCTAGTAATAAGGTGCATCCTAAATTAACAATTATTACCAAACAGTTGAAACTAGCAACTTAATTCCCATATGATGTGTTTACTGCTAGACTGCTCTCCAGTCTGATGTGCTGCTTGGATGGCTAGCTGTTCAATGGTTTCCTCTTTGTATTTTTAGAGGAAAATGCATGCCTTTTTATTGTCTAAGTCACTTTTCAAAAGTTGCTAAATGTTGCCAAATAAATTTT
>NW_026704911.1:0-15013 GCF_012432095.1 Onychostoma macrolepis
TCCCGATAGCACCCAGATTCACTGAGGGCCGTTTGGACAATATTTGCTGTGTACAACTATAAACTGGTGAAATATATTCTTGAAAGAAATATTATTGCTGTCATGTTTAGTTTAAATGTGTGCTGTACACTTATGTGTAAAAAGCTATAGTGATTGTTTTCAGGTTCCCGGTGAAACCTAAATAAAGGAGCGCCTTGATTTCAGAAAGTGCATTAACCCCTGCTGCAGCACAACAACAATAATGTGAATTACTAACAATCTGCTGTGATTTAAGAGATTCTACTGATGCTTTCTGCTTTTATTTCTAGCCCTGTTTCTCTATTATTTCTCTGTTTATCATTATATGTTTGGTGTGTCTTATAGTATTGCTTATTTCACCAGAACTTTTACATTAATAAAGTCAATAGTGTGTTACTTTATACATGTTAAAACTGTCTTAACTGTCATGCATTTAACTGTACAAACTCATCTAATATTAATTACAATATTCATGTAGTACCTTTTTAAAATATCAAGTTTGTCATCATCTCTCCTCGTGTCTAAAGCAGTTTGCATGAATTCATGTTCATCTTGGATTGAAATTGTCTAACACGGTCTATCTTCTGTACAGAAATAATTGCCTTATTTTACTAATTTCTGAGATTTTTTCACATTTGTGTTGTATATGTGTGGGGGCAGTCGTGGCCTAATGTTTAGAGAGTCAGACTTGTAACTCAGTGGTCGCGGGTTTGAGTCTCAGTACTGGCAGAGATAGTAGATGGAGGTTGTGAATGGCCAGTCCTCGTGTGTGTACACGTACTATTGCGTGTGCACTTGGATGGGTGAAATGCAGGGCACAAATTTCGAGTATGGTACACCACACTTGGTCAGTTTCTCTCTCATTTAAAGAGACAGAAGCAGAAGCAGACAGTAGCGCAGCTGCTTTGTTTACGGGATGCTATTGTAACCCTCCAATACAACTCAAAGGAGAGACCAAAAGGGTCCGGACTGGACAAGGTAAATTTATTTGGGCAGCAATAGCAAGAAGACTCAAGCACACAACTTTAATGGATACAAAATACAACACTTTTATTCTTATACAATAAGACAAATACTAAAACCTCAAGAGGGCAAAGCAGCAGGTTGAGATGATTGTCACATATATTTCAATTCACAGTGTATTTGACAAATGACAAATTACCCAGGACAAAAAGAGCAACATGCAGCAAGGTATTCAGCAGAGGGTTTCAACCTATTAAAGTTAATTCATGTGCCCACCAATTATACACAATTTCATTACACAGCAAACACTAAAAGTACAACAATTCATAAGTGCATAAGTTAAATACCACACATTAATCCACACCAAAAGAAAAATCACTCAATACAAGCCAAAACCACTCTGGCCAACTACTTAGCCGTCATCAAGATAAAATAGAGTATGGTACATGAAGGACAACCTGCACTAATACCCTCTGCGCACACACACTCACCTACAAACACATATACACAGATACAAACGCTGGGGACCGGCTACAATTAATCAATCACATCAAACCAGGCCTCCCCAGCGACTAAAACACTAAATACACCCACAAATGAATTAACCGGAGATGCAGGCAAATAATGGGCTACTAGCCTTCTTACCCGCCACCGGACATGGGGTACAGCGTTCGTGGAAAAACCACCGGCGGCCGCCGAACTTTAGTTAGAAACCCCAGAACTGCAAACTATACCTCCCAATTGCTTCGCACACGTCGCACAAAACAACCAGCCCACGTCCCGACACGGCAGCCTTGGCAAGAAGCTCAGCAGCCCTCACATACAAAATCCCCCAAACAACAACAGACCTCATACCTTTATTGATTCCATTACAAATGCAGCACAGGTGTTTGTCTCCTTCCCTAATGGGACATAAGGCGGATACTACGGGCGCAACCACTGACGCCCCTCCCTTGCCTAAATGAAGGGCTTACACTATGCTTTGCTTTCCTGCCGTAAGAAAGTGAATGTGCTTATTTACACGCAGCATTACAGCCGAGTTTTAACTAGATGACTGAAAAGTATTCTTAAAATGCATTCTAAAACCTGAATAAATAATTATTCACAGTAATTGTCCATGATAATATCATGCATGTTCATTATTGTGATATTTTGTTTGTGAACAATGACACAACCTCTTCTGATACCACTGATATGACATAAATACTTTTGGGGAAAAAGCTACATTTTCAGGCTTTTGCAGGTGATCTGCTGTTGGTGTGTGCTGCTGTTGGTCACAAATTGTTTCTATAAAAACACTTACTCTTTTTCAAACGTTGAGGATGATTTGAGAAATCTACCAAAGCGACTGAGAAAATCTGCAACCTGAAACTAAAGGCCTTTGATTTAGAAAATCTAGACAAAGATGGAAACAACTGCTAATCTTCTGTGTATTAAAATAGAAAATATAACACATTGTTGTATTTAATATATTTATAATGATCGATTTATTTGATGCAGCTGATATTCTGTAGCCTTGAGTAGAACACAGACCTAAATACACTATCTACTCACTAATTATTTGAATAAAAATATATATATATATTTGTGTATTTATTTGAGGGACACTGGGTTACAGCCACAAAACATCACTTTTAATTCAGTGTCAGAAATGCAGAAAGCTAATGAAGAGGATTATAGGATATCAAATACTTTTTCTCTCTCTCTAATGTTTTTATGTGTGTGAATGCGTATTAGCTTACATGGAGAAAAAATGACCAGGTTTAATTTCACCCAAAATTCAAATGATAATTTTTTCATGAAAATCAAGCATATGTTCTTTACCATTAATAAATTATGGTCATGATAATTAAATTTTACCTCCAAATTCTCTTTATTGAAATGTGTTAGGATGTGGGATTATGGATTTATCTTTGATTCTCATGACAGTAATATAGTTATTTTTTATAAATATAATGGTTTTTTAAATTAAAATCAGTATAAATTAAAGAGTGAGTGTAATAGGCCTGCTGTGCTTGAATGAATCATCTCTTTATCATTAATCTAAGGACACAATATAATAATGTTACCATTTATAAAAATCTTCAGGCTGATGCATGTTCCTCCCATAATTCACAACATTTACTGATTTCATTCAATCTCTTGTGAAGTCTGATCTGATAGATGTGTATGTGATGTTGTGAGCTGTAATATACTGATGATCTCCAGCAGAGAGCTGTCTGTCTGTCTCTCGTGATCATGATCTCCTGCTACAGTTCAGACTGAAATATCAATGCCTCCACCAATCAAACTCCGTTCTCCAGTAAAACCTGCATCATATAAAGTCATGGATGTGAATATGAGTGATGAATCAAGGGATTTTTGTTTTAATAGACCAACAGATGAATCATCATCATCAGTGTGTCTTGTGATATACACAAGAATCACTTTCTGTCCTGAACCGGTTTTCAAACTGTGTTTCAGGGACTTTGCGTCTGTAGGTTAAACAAATTTTACAGAAAAGTCCTGTTAAAATGTAAAAATAAATACATGTAAAATTTGAAATTTGACATTTTTTTACACATGATTTCTGTTTCATTCTATTAAATTAATCACATTAATTATACTTTAGATGTTTATCTTCAGGTTTATACATCAATAACTCTAATGCTGGATAAAATCATAGCAGTGATTAGCCAGATAATGTTTTACACATACTTACAATACATTTTAACAGTATAAATATAAATACTTTAAACAAGACTGTATAAAGCTGCCCTTATATTTTAGGAAGGTGGTTTGTCACTAAAGGATCATTATATTTAAGTACACCAATAAGATGTGTGATGCATGTAAAAAATACATTACACATTCATCTAATATGAAAACTGCTCGTTTGAACTATATTTACTGTCTCTATAGCTCAGAATATAGCTCTAGCCACAACAGGAGTGCAAGAACTGATCAAATGTATGTAAATTTAAATGCAGTATGTAATAATGCGCACATAGATCTGATGCAAGATTTTACAGTTGTTCTTTTTTTTTTGGTTCGGTCAGTTTTAGACTCATTCAGCAGCTTATCACGCCAACACTGTGATTCAATCATTCTTGGTGTTATTGTATTTGTCATTATCCATATCCATGTCATCTGTGTCAAGCAGCTGCACAGAAACCAAGTATTTGTCATTAGTTCAGTTAACAACTGATGTTAAAAAGGTAATCTAATTGTGTGTGTACATTGAATTGAATTGTAGAGTGTTTACTGCAGTATTCATTAGTTAGCCTAGTTATCTGGTTTTCTAAACAGCCTGAGTTCAGGATGAAGGCCTCTATCAATAAAATGATGTAAATTGTGTCTAGTGTAAATCGGCACGATCACGAGAGTCTAACAACACAAACCGGTCGATCCACATAAAAATATTACCTCTGAGAGGGAAATGCCCTTTGTCCTAAACAATCAAGTGGATCCTGAGCAGGTGATTTACCTCACAGTCACTGACACGGATATATTTAATATGAAGCTGAACTGTATTCTCTATCTGCAACTTATAGTTTATATATTTTAGGTTATATTTTAATCTCAGATTGAAATGTTCTAACACAGAAATATTGGCATCACCTCTCAGTATTTTAATTAAGGAAAATGTATTATATGAGTCTTCTTGTAATGCATTTATGACTGATCCATGATTTTATGCAATTTCTTATGAATATGAATGAGCTATGAGCTAATGTTTTCTGTTTCTAAATCTACAGGACGTACCTGAGTCAAATTACTCAAAAAAACAAAACAAACAAACAACAACAACAAAAATGCTTCTAAATAATACCAACACGGCACAACTGATTGTCTTTAGAGATGTTTAGTTATGATCTTGATGAGCAACAGGCAGATATTATTTTAGATAGAATGCATATTATTTCGGCATAGAACATTTTTACAGTTAGTTACACTCTCAGAAAAAAGGTGTAAATCTGTTAAGTTACAAAAGACAAAATGTCTTTACTTTACACTCTTTACATTATTTGCTGCTAAATGGTAAGTTTTAGTATCTTAAACATACATATTAAAACTTTTAAATTACCCATAAGAATCTAAATTGTACATCTTAGTACCATTTGGGGTAATGCTGCAGAGTGACAGTTTTTCTGAGAGTACAGACACTTTTAAGGCACTCAATGATCTGAACTACAGTATAAATGTGTATAAGTATGTTACGGCAAACACCAGCTCTGGACAAACACTATACAACTGAATACTGTCTTCAGTATGAAGTGAATATCACTTGCTTGATAATTCTATCAGATTTATAAATATGAAAATATAGCAAAACATTTATTTATAAATATTTCAGTTTTGCATAATTAAACATGTAAAGAATCCAGATGAAATGTACTGAACTTCTCCAAACATAACAGCAGATTTCTGTTCATATTAATTCAAGCTTTGTCTTTATTGTCTCTGTACAGGTACAAGATTAGAGAGGAAGGATGAGTAATAAATGCATGTAAAATAGTACAGAGTTATACAAAAATATATAGAGAAATATAGAATCTATGAACTGTATTAAAATATAAACACATAAATACTAAATATACATGATGAATCAAATGTAGACGAGAAATGCAGAATATTGCAGTCATAAATATGTGAGGCAGTGCAGAATACTGAGTGAAACACGGCAGAAGCAGAGATTGAGTGTTGATGCAGAATGTTGTCAGTAAAGTGCATCAGAGCAGGATTGAGACACAGATCTGAGAGAGAAACCCTTCATGAGTCTGTTTGTTTGTGATCAGACGAGTCTGAAACCGAGTCCAAGAGCTGTTGTGATGAAGGATAATGTTCAGGTCTTCACAAGAGACTGGAAATCACAAACATCAGATTATCCTCATTGTTCTGGATTTATGGGGTTTTTATGTTTTCAGTCTTCAAATAATCCATCATGTAATTTATACACAATCACACTGAGCAGTAAACATTCATCTGTGTCTGATGCATCTGTCTGAATGTGCCACTTTAGAAAACAGTAGTAAATCTAACACGGTAAAACTACAATGAGATGAAGGAATAAAGTTTCACGATGAACAAACACTTACGGTCTGGCTTTATTTTCCCCATGCTCTCACATCTAACAAATCTCTCTGCCTTTCTCTTGTGATTCACTGGTTAGTGTTTTATTTCTGTCCTCCATTTCTCTCTCAGTCCTGCTGTTTTTGCTGGTCTGTGGTTTCTGAAGCTCCAGCAGTTTTCTGCATGTTGTTTCTATTCTACACTCCATCTGCATCTGTTTCTGTTAAATCAGGCAGAAACACAGTTTAAAGTCAAAGTCAATGTACAGTAAAGTCACATCAAGTACATGAAATCAAGTCCTGATCAAGCAGTGGATTTGAAATTAAAACGTGAATAAATATTCCTAATAAAGCTGATAAATGTGACACTGATTATTTCAGTTAATAATTCGTCACCTTGGAAATTATAAGGTTCTGTCTGACATTTCTGTCAAAATGTAGTTATCCACATATTCTTATTCTGTGACAACTTATTTATGTGATGTTTCTTTTGTAAGCTGTGTACATTTTGAGCCTCTTTTTTAGAAAATAAAAATCTACAGAAGTCTATGGAATGCAAAACTTTGAAGCTCAATATCTCAAAACTGCTCAGAATGCAGATAAAACCTTATAATTCCAAGGCAGCGAATTGTTTAAAGCAAATTCACATTCCAGTTGCATTTGCATAAAATATCATCATAAAAACTTGTTCAAGTTTTAAAAGAGAAGATCTTTTCAACAGAAATATTAAAGTGTTTTAATCACCCTTGATGAGCAGAAGAGGGTCCACATTCACTCCAGCACTGAAGTCGGTCATAATCAGCTCTCGCAGTGAAACACACACAGCAGCGTCTCTTCTGAACTGAGATGTTTACACAGTTTCATAGTACATTTTCTTATCATCTACAACCAGCTGCACACTTTGCTGAAATGTTGCTCCACCCTGCTACCATCAGATTATAATATCCATATTTTTCCGGTCATGCAAGGTTTTTATTTCTAGTGGTTGACCAATGTGTGTTTTACAGTAGCTGATAGAAAATACTGATGTATTAGACAGTGGCTGTGCTGATATAATGCTGATTTAGTCATTTAATGGTGCCAATCGATAGTCAAATTGCTGAAATTAAATTCACACTTATGTTGGCACAATATAATTTTAAACATTGCATGCTATATTGTTTTCACAAGACATTGCATGTTTAATTCAGTGAGTGTGCTCAGTTATCCACTCACAAATAAAAATTGTGATTTTGCATTTGTAATCATATTGTGTGAAAATGCCAGAGCTTTGGTCAGATCAAAACAGTTTTTAAAATAGAGAATAGTGCATATTGTGCAGTACTCGGTACTTTCCCCTGTGATCAGACTCAGTTTAGTTCTGCAGTGCTGCTGGAGTCTGATATCAAACTGAACTGTGCATCAACACCACAGACTGAGAGGGATCTGGAAGACAACCAACAATGTCAAAGTCGGAACATGATGGTGGTTTGAAGGCTGTTTAAAGGCTTTTGAGTTTAAAAATCACCATTCCTTTATAAACTGCATGAATTGTAGGAATTTATTTTAATCTATACTTATATACAGTAGATTAAAATTCTGTAAATACAGCATTTTTCATTTGTCACACTATATATATATATATATATATATATATATATATATATATATATATATTTATACAGGTGCTGGTCATATAATTAGAATATCATCAAAAGTTGATTAATTTAATTAATTCCATTCAAAAGTGAAACTTGTATATTATATTCATTCATTACACACAGACTGATATATTTCAAATGTTTATTTCTTTTAATTTTGATGATTAGAGCTTACAGCTCATGAAAGTCAAAAATCAGTATCTCAAAATATTAGAATATTACTTAAGACCAATACAAAGAAAGGATTTTTAGAAATCTTGGCCAACTGAAAAGTATGAAAATGAAAAGTATGAGCATGTACAGCACTCAATACTTAGTTGGGGCTCCTTTGCCTGAATTACTGCAGCAATGCGGCGTGGCATGGAGTCGATCAGTCTGTGGCACTGCTCAGGTGTTATGAGAGCCCAGGTTGCTCTGATAGTGGCCTTCAGCTCATCTGCATTGTTGGGTCTGGTGTCTCTCATCTTCCTCTTGACAATACCGCATAGATTCTCTCTGGGGTTCAGGTCAGGCGAGTTTGCTGGCCAATCAAGCACAGTAACACTATGGTCATTGAACCAGCTTTTGGTACCTTTGGCAGTGTGGGCAGGTGCCAAGTCCTGCTGGAAAATGAAATCAGCATCTCCATAAAGCTTGTCAACAGAAGGAAGCATGAAGTGCTCTAAAATTTCCTGGTAGATGGCTGCGTTGACTGTGGACATCAGAAAACACAGTGGACCAACACCAGCAGATGACATGGCAGCCCAAATCATCACTGACTGTGGAAACTTCACACTGGACTTCAAGCAACATGGATTCTGTGCCTCTCCACTCTTCCTTCAGACTCTGGGACCTTGATTTCCAAATGAAATGTAAAATTTACTTTCATCTGAAAAGAGGACTTTGGACCACTGAGCAACAGTCCAGTTCTTTTTCTCCACAGCCCAGTTAAGATGCTTCTGGCGTTGTCTCTGGTTCAGAAGTGGCTTGGTAGCCCTTTTCCTGAAGGCGTCTGAGCGTGGTGACTCTTGATGCACTGACTCCAGCTTCAGTTCTCTCCTTGTGAAGCTCTCCCAAGTGTTTGAATCGGCTTTGCTTGACTGTATTCTCAAGCTCGCGGTCATCCCTGTTGCTTGTGCACCTTTTCCTACCCAAATTCTTCCTTCCAGTCAACTTTGCATTTAATATGCTTTGATACAGCACTCTGTAAACAGCCACACCTTTCAGTAATGACCTTCTGTGACTTACCCTCTTTGTGGAGGGTGTCAATGTTCGTCTTCTGGATCATTGCCAAGTCAGCAGTCTTCCCCATTATTGTGGTTTCAAAGAACAAGAGATATCCAGAATTTATACTGTAAGGATGGTCATTTATTCAAACTCAAATGTAAATATTCTAATATTTTGAGATACTGATTTTTGACTTTCATGAGCTGTAAGCTCTAATCATCAAAATTAAAATAAATAAACATTTGAAATATATCAGTCTGTGTGTAATGAATGAATATAATATATAAGTTTCACTTTTTGAATGGAATTAGTGAAATAAATCAACTTTTTGATAATATTCTAATTATATGACCAGCACCTGTATATACAGTGCCCTCCAAAAGTATTGGAACAGTGAGGCCAATTACTTTATTTTTGCTGTAGACTGAAAACATTTGGGTTTGACATCAAAAGATGAATATGAGACGAAAGATCAACATTTCAGCTTTTATTTCCAATGGATCTGACACACAACTTAGAAGATATCACCTTTTGTTTGAACCCACCCATTTTTCATGTGAGCAAAAGTATCGGAACAGATTGACTTAAACTAGATTAAAGTGAATAAGACTTAATATTTAAAGTGAATAAGACTTAATATTTAGTTGCAAATCCTTTGCTTTCAAGTCTGTGACCCATTGACATCACCAAACTTTTGCATTCTTCTTTTGTGATGCTTTTCCAGGCTTTCACCGCAGCCTCTTTCAGTTTTGGGGTTACTCCTTCAGTCTCTTCTTTAGCAGGGTTTAAGTGTGGAGATTGACTTGGCCAGTCTAAAACCTTCCACTTCTTGCCCTGATGAACTCCTCTGTTGTTTTGGCGCTATGTTTTGGGTCATTATCTTGCTGCATGATGAAGGATCTCCCAATCAGTTTGGTTGCATCTTTCTGTAAATTGTCAGACAAAATATTTCTGAAGACTTCTGAGTTAATTTTGCTGCCGTCATGTGTTACATCATTAATGAAGATTATTGAGCCTGTCCCAGAAGAAGCGATGAAAGCCCAAGCTATTACATTACCTGTGTAATGTGTACTATAATGTACACCTGTGTACACTGTGTTTCAGATGAGCTTGTATGTTTGGGATCATGAGCAGATCCTTTCTTTCTCCAAACTTTAGCCTTTCCATCACTTTGGTCCATAAAATCAGTCCATAAAACCTTGTCCCAGAATTTTGAGGCTCGTCTCCTATTCTTCTCGCTAATGAGTGGTTTGCATCTTCTGGTGTAGCCTCTGTACTTTTGTTCATGAAGTCTTCTGCGAACAGTAGATTGTGAGACCTTCACTCCTGCCCGCTGGAGGTTGTTGCTGATGTCACTAACAGTTGTTTTAGGGTCTTTCTTTACAGCTGTCATAATGTTTCTGTCGTCAACCGCTGATGTTTTCTTGATCTACTCGTTCGAGGTGTGTTACTTGGAAACCACTGGTACAACAGTGGTTTCTTTCTACCTCAGGAGATTCCAAATGGTTGTACTTGCTATTGCCAGTGTTTGTGCAATGGTTTGATTGATTTTTCATCTTCTCTCAGCTTCACAATTGCTCGTTTTTCACCCATAGACACCTCTCTGGTTTTCATGTTGGTTACACGTCTAACTGACTACAAATGCAGTCTGCATGGATCTGAAACTGAGCGCAGACATTCAGTGCTATTTATTGTTTGAATAATCAATTAATAGGACACACCAGGGCAACAAAACACACCTGTCAGTCACATGTTCCAATACTTTTGGTAACATGAAAAATGGGTGGGTTCAAACAAAAGGTGATATCTTGTAAGTTGTGTATCAGATCCAGATGAAAATACCTGTAAATAAAAGCTGAAATGCTGATCTCTCGTCTCATATTCATCTTTTGATGTCAAACCCAAATGTTTTCAGTCTACAGCAAAAATAAAGGAATTGGCCTCACTGTTCCAATACTTTTGGAGGGCACTGTATATATATATATATTGTTTTACGGTGCAAAATTCTATACACCTTCTACCTTATTCTATTTATTCTCAGGTAAGGTAAAGAAAGTCGAATCTGTCCTATCCTATAAGCATTTAAATTTCATGCTCACAAAATAGGTCTCAGAAGACTTCTCCGTGGTCTGTTCTTGCTCAAGTCTATAAATCAGACTCTTCAGGCAGGCGAGCTTCTTAGTTATAATTAAATATAATTTTATTGTATATAGGTTAAATACATTACAAATAAAATATATAAACAGAAATAAAAACTAAGGTTTACACGCTCGGTTTCTTGTCAACTCTCTTGACATCTCTTGGCAAGTTTCTTGGCAAGGCCGCTGGCACCGGAGAGCTGTCCCGCAGAATCAGCATCTGATTCTCTTCGTCGTACTTCAGTCCTTTATAGACTGCAGGTGGATTCCAATGTCTTGATGTCATGAGGTCTTTGGAATTCCCCTGACTTTCCCTCAGAAGACTCCTATATAAAGTCCTCCATTTTCTCATTTTTCTTCTCCGGGACCTTCTTCTAAGATGTCTCCTTCGCTGCGTCCGCAACACGGTAACATTCCTTTCCTTAAAGCTCTGACTAATACATATTTCTTTCCTGACTATCTTCCTATTGATATATGCTATAACATCTTCTCAATAAATGCTTAATACAATACTATGTGTTGTGTATTTCTTAATAAACCACTTTCAATAAAATGAATACAATAACATGTCGTGGTGTCTTTCTTAATAAACAAACACATATAATAACTTGTAGTTATAATAAAAAGGTATTAAAGAAATAAAAGGCAAACTTGCAATAGGACAATTGCTCATTTTCCTTAACAATATATATATATATATATATATATATATATATGTATATGTATATGTATATATATGTATATATATATATATATATGTATATGTATATATATATATATATATATAAATGTATATATATATATATATATATATATATTAGTTGTATGCTATTTTAATGATAAAGCGCTAATATAAGTAATAAATAAGATTAGCCTATATATTGCTCTAATATGGTTATTATATTTTATTGGCATATATAACAATTATCTGTATAAATGATAAAACTATTATGACAAGGTAATGTTTAATTTATTATATTAGCCTATATATATATATATATATATATATATATTACATTTTATGTTATCATCTCACATGTAGGAGCAAATTTATTTCCTTATAAAATTAATTCTGAGGCCAAAACTCAGGAACTCTCCCAAAGACAGATGACATGCAATAAAGCCATGAAACTAACCTGGAGAAGATGTATCCAAAGACAACGAAAGATCTTCAAAGAGAACAATCACCACCCTGACCAAACTTATCTCGTTGATCATTTACGACCCCATTCTCCCCTGCCCTCTCTACCTCTCTCTCTTTTCCACCAAAAAAGCTTCACTCAAAGTTCATTGAGAATAGCTATAGGTATATATATCATATATCTTGTGAACCCTTTGTTTTTCACCTTCATGTTTGGTATCATTTTAAAGATCTCGGTGCGATGGGTAAACTGGTCTCAGTTTCACAGTAGTCACTTGTATTATGGGAAATATTGGAAACTTAAGTGAATTCTGTACCTCTGTTGTGGGGAGACCGCTCTCCTTTCAAACCCTGATAAACATTGCTCTACAGGTGTGACCATTTGGGGCACGAGAACAGCTCCTACTGAGGCTTCTCATCCCCATACACAGATCTAATCTGTTTTGGGGCAGAGAATAAATGTTTATGGGCCTTTTGTTCTGGTAGCATTTAAGGAAAGTTGCAAATCAGTCGAGGCGATTCTGCAGCCAGATCAGCCCGTAGTGTGAAGGGTATTTAATATGTTCCATACTATGTATCTTCTTCTCGAAGCCAGGTAAAATTTTACTCTTAGATTCATCTTTGAACAACTGATGTTATGTATTTTCTTATTTTTGAATTAAAAATAAGAATTAAAAATTAAAATGATATAAATACTGTTCAGTTTCTCCAAATCGATCGTTTCGTGTCTTAGGACATCAATGTATCATCACGAGCAGCAAGGTTTAATTTGGATTTGTCTGTGCATGTTTTTTCTCTCTCAAAGATTGTGTGCCCATTGACTGGCATTATATGACTGACAGACTATAACGGTTTGAGTTAAAAACCTTCGTTTAAGTTCTACTGAAGAAACAAAGTCACCTACATCTTGGATGCCCTGGGGCTAAGCAGATAAACATCACATTTTCATTTTTGGGTGAACTATCCCTTTAAGGTGAAAGGCAGTATGAGAAAATCTGCAGCTTAATGGGGATCATCATGTCAAAGTATATATTAATGTACATCTTATTTTAACACTTTTGTCTTGAAATAATGAATACATTTATACATTTACATAATTTAATTTGTAATAGTTCTATTTATTGCAATTGTTATTCTGTAGTCTGATATAGACCTAAATCTATATGTACTCTAACAGTACTATGTTTTTAATTGTAGGATATATTACGTAAATCAATTTTTATATTTGAATGTCACGAATCCTGTTCATGTGCTTCCGTTCACTCACCACCAGAGGTCACCCGCTCACCACATGGACTCTTGCACTGCACTAATTGTTGCACTTCACCCCGGACTACAGTTCCCATAATCCACTGCACTGAGTACACATACACAGCTGAATTCAATCAGACATGCTACATAAGCCATGGACTTCCTCTTTCTCACTGCAAGTATTGTTTAGCGATAGCTACTCTAAGGAAGCCAGTTCTACTGCCGTAGTTTATTCGTAGTCTTGCCTTGCCTGTTTTCCCGTGTTCTGATTCTAGCCTGTGTATCTTGGATTACCCATGTGCCTGGCCCTGTTTTGGATACCGTTTTCCCCAGCCCGGACTATTGCTCTTGTTTACGGATTACCCCTTTTGTCAAGCGCACTGGATATTGTTAGCCATCGACCGACCAAACCCGTTTTGGATTATTCTCTTACCTTGCCCTCAATATACCTGTTTGCACCATGTCTGTTATGACCACGTCTCTGTCTAATAAAAGCCTGCAGATGGATCTGAACGTCTCATGCTCTGATCATTCCGTAACAGAATGACATTAGGATATAGCACCAACAAAACCTCTCTTGTAATTACTTAATTCAATTCATTCATTTTAAAATTAGGATTATTATTAATCATAATAAAATGGCAAAATGTTTGTATGTGTTCAGCAGTAGGTGGTGCTAATGTACTAATACCATGATAATTATATTTTACCTTCATATTCTCATTACTGTAGGTAATCTGAATGTTTTACTTTAGAGTTTTTATACTCAGTTTGGTAATTTGGTTCTTATCAGTAATATGGTATGATAATTGAGAAGATTGCAATAAAATAATAATAATAATAATAATAAGGTAATGAGTATGATTAACAGTAATGTCATGATATAAAAATACATGCATGACAATAAGTGAACAAGTTAGTTGTATTTTTGAAGTTATACACTTCAATACTTAAAATGTAATTTCAACCAAATGTTCTTAACATTGACAAGTTTAGGTTTATGTTCATTTATGTTTAATGTGGACTATAATAATTGTAAATGGATCTTATGGTGAAAGTAAAACTTAATGAAAGGACTATTAAGTAATAAAAATTAGGAACTATTCTAGGTTTTAGTTGAAATATTGATTGTTTTCTTTTTTTAAGGATGGATTAATCTGGGTCTTACTTATTTATGGGTTATTTTAAGTTAGACTACCACTTTGTTTTGACCCCCAACATGGTTTCTAATGGGGGAATGAATGAGTGGATTTACAATCCCTCTTCTTGCACTTTATAATGGACTGGAAATAATAGTTTTTGTAAAACCAGTGTATCTATCCTGGTATTTAGGTTATAAGCAATGTCTGTATTTGGTATCTGTGAGGTGACTGAGGGTCTGACATATGTCAGGAATGCTATAACAGTGTTTATTCATTTAGCCCGGCTTCCAGAGAAATATATATGTTTATTGTAATCAGTTTATTTTACAATATGACCAAATTAACCAAAGTCATCATAGTTGTATAAGACATAAAACAAACAGGGCAAATTTATTTCTAAAGGGTCATGAAAATGAATGAGTTATTGTGCATGCAGTTTTCTTTCATAATACTTTAAGGAATT
>NW_026704912.1:0-15013 GCF_012432095.1 Onychostoma macrolepis
CAAAAGAAAGAAAAAAACCTGTATGTTATAACATTTCATTACCTCCAAATCCATGAATATTTCATAATCTTATTTAAATAGTTATTGTAGGAGCCATGCTTACTATCTTATTCCATTTTACTATATGTTCATTTAAATATTAGTTTGCTGCTTTGTTGTTAATGTTGTTTATTTCTCTGAGTGTGTGCCCTCTGTGGGTGTGAAGGGAAGATGTACCCCTGACAGGAGAGGGGTGCTGGTCACAGTTGCCAAGTCCATTACATACGCGACTTTGGGCTTCTTTTTTGTAAAGTCGCGGTTTTGGGCTTATTTAAAAAATATGGTTGCTTGTTAGGGAAATCGGACAAGCAACTTTGTTTCTTTATTTATGTTCGCTGTATTCTCCAGTGCATTGATTGACACTCGGTCTGCTCGCAGTTAATATTAATATTAATATTGTTTCATGAATTCTGTGTTAGTATTCGAGAAAAACTGTAAGACAGCTTATTAGAAAACAAAACATTTGGAAAATTTTGGGGACAAGATTCACAGATTTCAATGTACACTGATTATATAAAACTATACGGTCAGTACATCAGAGTTAAATTAAAGTGTTCTATGCATTTATTTCTGTTCAAAAGTATGGAAATTGATTTTCATAAACTTCAAATAGTCCTATTCTGTATCCTGTGGCTCTCTCTAGTGGACAACATTAATATCACAGCTTTTAGCCTCAGGTTATGTTATCACACAGGCTTTGATAATAAAATAAACTGCATAAATAACTACCTATGAGTGTTTTTTCACTGTTTATAATTCACTTACCAAGAAATATCACCTAAAAATCAAAAGCAAATCATGAAGCCCTATTCAGCGACTAACATGCAGCTTTTCTCCAAATATATTCACAGTAACCATATAAATAAAATATCAGAATATAATAAATGTTAATCAGAGCACATGTGAACTTACTGGTAATAATTAATGCATCACGGCACAGTAGACCTAACTTCTGAAAAGTAGATAATTGTATGATTAGCAGATGTCTAATTTATTGATAAATAGTTAATAAATGTTTATACATAGGCCTATTTGACAATGTTTTGTTTCTGGTCTACCGCAGTTTGACACATTTTCATCAAATGTTATCGTCTATTATCTATGTTCATGTGTTGATATCTACTGAAGTCTTATGATCACAGTCGTAGGAGACAGATGTGTAATTCAGCTGCTGTTATCATGATCATTACCACCTTAAAGCCTTGCTTGGAGCAAAACAGGAGAAAGACAAGTGATTATCAGTGTATTTATTCACATCACGTTATTCACACGTTCCTTATCCAGATGTTAATCCACACGCACTTTCCAGACGCAAAGTTAAAAAAAATCCGGTAACACTTTCTATGAAGCCCGTATTTATAATACATTATAAGGATATTCTTAAGGCATTATAATGAATGCATAATGCATTATAAAAAACCTTATAATGTGTTATGTCATGAATAATCATAACAACAATTATAATACACTATAGTACTTACGTATTTGTGGTTATAACTTTTAAGAGTATGATTATTTATAACACACAATGAACACCATATTAAATCTACTTCATTTATAATGGGCTTTATCATAGCTTGACATTGTTTATTTAAGATCTGCACAGTACCTTACTACATCTGCAATGTTTATATATATAACACTAATTGTATTAGTAGACTTAGGTCGGGGAGGTAGACTGTTCACATACTTGCAAAGTATCCTATACTCAGTTTGTCTGTTGAGGAACCATCAAAATAAAGTGTTATCATACAGTATATTCAGCAGACACACTACTAATACTCTCATGACGGCTAGTTGACATGTAGTTACAGAGTTACTTATCAACAGCTGTCTAAAGGGTGCCATCAAAATAATCAAACTGATATTATATTTTTTTTAAATGTTCAAAGCAAATGTTGTCATATTACACATTCATCTGATCTGATATCTGATCTTATGGCTGTTTGAGAAAATAAATATATATTATTGTTATTATTATTACTTATAAGTGGTCTTTGTCTGCTTTAAGTAAAGTAACATAAGTAACGTGGCAAGATATGAGACTTATAATACATTATAACTATGAGAAATATAATCCATTGTAACTTAAGCGCATGGATCGTGTTCATTGTGTTATAAATCATCATACTCTTAAAAGCTATAACCACAAATAAGTAACTATTATAATACATTAAAACTGTTCTTATGAATATTCATGAGATGATACAGCATATTATAAAGTTATTTGTAATGCATTATGCATTCATTATAATACCTTAAGAATACCTTTATAATGTATAATAAAGACGGGCTTCATAGAAAGTGTTACCAAAAATCCTTTCTTTGCTACGTCAAAATCTAACGAGTCAAATCTTACGTCTGACGCCTGAATACTATGAGATTATTCACACACACACACACACACACACACACACACACACACACACACACACACACACACACACACACACGTTTGTTTTTGTGAATTGTGGGGACATCCCTCAGGCGTAATGGTTTTTATACTGTACAAACTGTATTTTCTATCGTCCTACACCTAAACCTACCCCTTACAGGAAACTGTGCATTTTTACTTTCTCAAAAAAACAATAAAAACAAAACTCATTCTGTATGATTTATAAGCGTTTTGAAAAATTGGGACAGCTTAGAGGGAACATTGCTCACGAGTCACCTTCTCCTTGTAATACTCATGTCATTATACAAATTTATGTCCTCATTTGTCACAAAAATTGTCACACACACACACATAGGCGTAATGCTTTTTCTACTGTACAGACCGTATATTATATTGCCCTACACCAACCCTACACCTAAACCTACCCCTTACAGGAAACTTTCTGCATGTTTAGATTTTCTAAAAACTTCATTCTGTGTGATTTATTCGCTTGTTTACCCTCCATTTAGGTCTCCACCGTGACACGAGTCCCCATGAGTCTGTGTGTAATTGCTTGTGGTGTTCCTCATTTTTAAATGAATACATGCTAAGTGAATAAATGTACATATTTTGTTATTTAATTTGATGTAATTCCCTCTTTTTTTCAATGAACGGCCTTCACAGAATCTCACAGCAACTGTGGTAATAACAGGAGACCCATTTGGTGAGCAGCAGATTCTCCTGATGGTGAGGAGCTACTTGCTGACGAACCTGCCGACATGAGTTTACCTTACTATGAGTGCCTATTCAACATTATACAGAAAAGCAATTAAAAGTACACTAAAGTGCACTATTTTTCTACAGTGTCTGTTGGAGGAGATCATGGACCCTTTTCACAAGACGATGATGCATTTCAGCGGTCATCATCGTAAATCCTCGATTTAAAAAATAAAAAATTATATATATATTTTGATTTTTAAAAAATGATGTACATTTATAACACTATAGTTTGTATTATATCACATTTGTATCAAATTACAAAAAAAAACTAGTTAACGCAAACGCAAGGGTGTTTCTAACGCAGTGTCTGTGGGAGGGACGGTAAATTTGACATCCTTCTCTTCTGACTGCTGTTATCAGTCTCTGACAATTTTTCCTTTGATTGAAAGTCGTGAAAATGCTATCGCAGAGTTTTTCTTTTGCTATTTGAGCAAATGGGAATGCAAAAATACTGAATAATGAATAATGAATAATTCTGCCTGAATATTCGTCTGAGGCTGCAGCACAGTCTGGTGTTTGCTAGATAACAGTTTTCAGTTTGTTTATTAAAATTATTAAAAATGTCAATAGCAAGAACAATAAACTAGTGGGAGGGGTGGGGGGTGCAAATATTAAAGAACTGAAATTAGGAAATGGTGCCTCGAAGGTGGTTCCTGACCATTCTTAATAAAAGGGTTCCTCCAGGAAGCATTAAAGATCCTCAGAGAACCACCTCTTTTAAAACGGTGCCTAGAGGCTCTACAGAGGGTCCCGCCGGCGCGGCAAAGTGAAGAACCCCAAAAGGTGCCTCCAGGAACCTTTAGTTTTTACAGTGTAGTCTCTTTAATCAAATTGGTGGCTTGAAATTTCTGGTAACATGTGATTATAATATTTCTAAAATCCCCCTCAAATTATCCAAATTTCATCAGCAAGCCCTTCTCGCTTGAAAAATCTGTTACTGTCACAATTTCTCTCCTCACACCTCTTGGAAATATAACTGCTTCAAATAAATCTTTATTTTTAACAAATTGTTTCAACAGAGACATTAATCATCTTATAAAAATGTTTGACAATTCTGGGAATCTTTTAACTTACGAACAATTCATGTCGACTTACAGTTTTCTCGTACAGTTTAGGGAATTTAATTCAGTTATTAAAGCTATTCCTGTAACACTTCGTCAACTTGTCAAAAGTCACATTTGTTATAATTCTCTATCTGTGACAAACCCAAAAGTAATTTTAGAAGGTGTTGAGCTAACTGAGAAAAAATGCAATAACAAACATATTTGTAATATTTTCCAAAAGCAAAATAAAGTATCTCCTAGAGGGGAATTAATAATAATCATAATCTCAACACCGGATGCTGTATATTATCTAACTTCCTAAGAGATGTTTCTGCTGCTGATCCATACACCATGCAACCATAAACTCACACCTGCCTTTCTTACTCTTTGCCTACCTATATACTCATTAAGGCCCACACTCCACCCAGTGGTCAAAAAACAGAATTACAACAGACATTATGACTCTTACAATGTCTCCTAGAGGGGGATTTTTTCTGAACTCTAAAATTGAGAATATTGACTGAGAAGAGCTTGTTTAATTCCTTTTAAATATTGTATTAATAATAAAATAAAAGGAATACACTTCAAAATTCTACATACTATTTACCTTCTAAATCTTTAATATCAAGATTCTCTGATATTGATCATATATGCTGTTTTTGTAATAATGAGAAAGAGATACTGACTCACTTATTTTTTGACTGTAATGTCGTAAACAAGTTTTGGATTGATTTGGCAGATTTTATATTTAATTTAATGAATATTATTAATTATTGCTTTACTTTAAAGGATGTTATCTTGTATTATGAAAATAAAAGCAATAAGGATCTAGAACTTATTGTTAACATTTGTATTTTATTAGCAATATTTCACATACATAAACACAAATTTCTTAATTCATCTCCTATGTTAAATTTGTTTTGTTCTGACTTTGACTTTTATATTTCTTCAGTAAGATTGTTAAAAAACAAAAAGTCTGTGAATGTTTAAAATACTGTGATTCACTCTTTAATCCCCCTGGTACTCTGTAATATCCTTATTCGTTAAAATTGAATGTGAGCTATGCTTTTTATTTATTTTATTTTATTTTCTTATTTTGTCTTATTTGTTTATATTTTGTATTGTTATTATTTGAATCAATGTCACCCTTTTCTGCAATAAAAGAAAAGAAAAGAAAAGGACTCGTGAATATTTTAAAAGCAACTCGAGTGTTTTATCCTTAATTACTTATATAACTGATATTCAAAAGGCGGACCGCATCCGCACCCGGCATCCATCCGGACCGCGAGTCGTAACAGCAGCAACATTTAAGAGAGCAGCGCCTCAAAACAGCGGAGCGGATCACATAACAAGCGCTCGGGGTCTTTATGGCAAATATCTTTCAGCGCTGTATCCTCTAGTATTTTTATCTAAAGCCAAACGCGCTTTATTCAAGCCCTTTCAGCTCCGTGGCTTTCTCTCTCTGGACGCGAGCCGGTGTTATGGATCAACTGGGGATCGTGTTACCTGGGGATGTGCGCGTGCACGCAGGTGTGTTTACCTGGATTTCCAGCAGATGTTAGACAGCGACAGATTCGTCACTGCGATATTCCACGGGTCATAGATTAAAAAACGTGTTTCATCAGTTGTATACATTGGCATCATGCATAATAAAGCGGTTTGATTCTTCGGTGTCCGTACCTGCGTATGTCACGCGGTTTTAGGGAAGTTTACCATGCTCCGATCTCACGCTCACAAACCACGCCCACGTTAACACGGACATTTGTTTCAATGGATGATCAAACTCTTCAACGAACTGAAGTAAAAATGTAAGTATTTTCTTTTCAATATTACTGTATCACATTGTGTCTGTAGTGTGCTGTCATGTGTTCTAATAAACAGATATAGATTAAGTTAAAATCAGCAGTAGCTAGGCTACCTAAAGCAAACATGAATTGCAAAGTCCTTTAATGTTTTATTGACAAGCCTGTTCATTGAGTTTACTATTGTTCTTAATCAAATTATTTATTTTCTGAGTGATTATAGAGAGAGAGAGAGATCATGAAGAAGAAAAAAAAACAGAGATGGGCTTGAGTTTGTGTGATTTTTCTCTGCTGATTTTATTATCTGAGATCTCTTGCTTGTACAGTCAGCTCTGGTGCCTCTGTATCCTCTTCCCTGGACATAAAGTTTGATCCTGGATTTATGACTGATCTGAAATCAGCATTTTGCATTGGCTTAGAACTCTGTTCAGAACAATTCTGTACTCAATTTCTTACAATCATATAATCAATTAAATTAACTTAATTTTATCTATGCTTAATAGTGTGTCTGTATTGTACTGTGCATTATGCTCAGTTAGGTGCTTGAATATAAATGTTGTGAATCTGTTGTCTTTCATTGAACATGTAGAGAACACTTTGTTTAAAGTAAATTCTAAGTTCATGACTCCTGCTTTTCATTTTATATATAGGCCTACTGGTCTCTCGGCAGACTACTTGTGTTTCCGACCGTAGAAAACATGTTATGAGCAGTGCATCAAAACCAAACTCTTTAAGTATGTGTGATGAACACAGGAAGGCATTTCTCCACAATTTGAATGAGCGATATGTGTCACATGTATGGCATGTTTATATTTTTAAGGTGACAAAGTGTTTGACAGGTGTTTATTAAAAGTGAACCATGCTGTAGGATCTTTCTTACTGCCTCATAGCTTCTTTTTCTAGTTTCCACTGTCTTTTTTATGAAAGTCGTATGACAATCACTCAGCACCCGCAACTGTTTCATGACTGACATAGGCAGAACATATGATGCTGTGATGATGAATTATTACATATATGGCTAATATTGCAAAAGACAGTATACATCACTAACCTCATTTGGCATCTTACACGAATATGATACCTCTCTCCCAAACATTAATTAGAATAGGAAAACCTTCAATATTTACTTTATTGCAGACTTCTTGAACTAAAAATATGACACAAAAGTCTGTCAGTTTCATAAATAATGAGTGTGGGCCTCTTATATATATATAACTTTGAATTATGCCAGTTATCTTCATTTCAGTGGTAACAACCTCACTAACATTTGGATTCAGCCTTTGTGACGATTTTAGATGACCCTAACACCTGTGAAGAGATAACAACCCCTGCAAAAAACTTACGATCCCAACTCTGAATCAACATGCAAAACTGCAAAATTATCCTTATATTGTAATCATTATAAGCACAATATGTAAATAATTGCCTAAACATGTTTGTGCTTAACTGAATGATGTTAACTACCCAGATCCAGCCCGTTTCCAGTCCAGATGGTGGATCAGCACCTAGAGAAGACCACAGCAGCTCTGAATGTCAGTGGAGACCATGTCAACTAGATGTGTCCTACAGACAGATCCCCTGCGAAGACCTCGTCACCTCGACAGCAACTGAACTGAGTTGGACAATCACATCGCTGTATCAACGATGAACTGACTTTAACTGAGAAACTGACTGTTTGCTATTGTCCTCATTTTAGAGCTGCTTTACAGCTAAATTGAACTTTGTTTGCGTTATTGACGCACTATTTCAGTATTTAACACTGTGAAGCTCCCTTGACACAATCTGTATTGTATAAAGCGCTATATAAATAAAGGTGACCTCACTTGACTTGACAGACCTCTATTATAAAACTGTACATTTCTGCAATATGGTCATTACATCGACAGTCATTTGTGACAGCAGATTTCTCTTCATAGTAAAAAAAAAAAAAATGAACAAAAAAAAAGCTGCTTTGAAGCTATGTATTGTTAAAAGTGTGTGTGTGTGATTTTGCTTCAACACCTAACTATGTAGGCTATATACGTTTGTTGAACATTCCCTATTCAGGATAATTCACTGCATCTTATCTGTGTCACTTATTCGAAATTATATGCCTAATGCAAAACTATAGCTTGTTTATCACGCATTCTTTAGCAATATAAAAAAGAAAGAAAATGAAATGCTTGACATTCCTTTGACCACAGCAATATTACTGCTCAAATTCATTTACACAAATTAAGTAATATTTTTGAACAGCCTACACAGGCGTTGCAAAGAAACAAAGTAAACACCTTATTTAATGCATTTACAATTGTCATTAGGAAAAAAAAGTCTATTGAAACGAATGTAGCCTAAACAAATTAATCTGGGCATGGTCTGAGATGCGACACGAAAACGCATTAAAACTTCCCTTAAACCGCATCAGATACATTGGGACATCGACAGGGGAAACAACAGAGTCCAATAATGATACAAACATTCACAAATAATGTGGAAAGCTTTGAAATCTGTTCCATTGAAAATTCCCTGTGACGAATCTGTGGAGGTCCAACATCTGCTGGAAACTCAGGTAAAACTATTAGCGTGCACGCGCACGTCCCCAGTTAACACGATCCCCAGTTGATCCATAATCCAGATATCTTCTCTTATGCTCCACAGAAGTTGTGCATAAAGTGGACTTTCCAGCCAAAGAGGGAAGAAGTGCTATAGATGTCACGGCAAAAATCACAGCGCTCAGGTGTCATTTCAAAGATGCTAAATGCCATAACTGCAGGAAAACTGGGCATATCAAGAGAGCTCGCAGAGGAAAGATGGAAGTTAGAAACAGTGGCGGCTCGTCGGGGAGGCACAGCCAAAATGTTGAGGTGAAAATGGGAGGAGAACGATTTAATGTTAATAAAATTCACAATTCATTTCAGTTCATGTCTCAAAATTTTGTTCGTAATTTCACAGCTGTAATATCATAACATGCTACTGAAGCTGGAAAGCGCCGCTCTTCTATCATGAAACGTGAATGTGGCGAATCTGCTGATGTAATTATAACCGGAAGTGACAGAGAAGGCGAGGCCGGGGGAGAGCTGAGCTCTCGTGCCTCTGTTGGTAAAAAAAGAAGAAGAAAGAAGCCAATCAGCATCGAGTGTTCACTTTCAGCGCTGAGGAGTGTTGAGAAAAGAAACCTTGCAACAGAGGCTCGCCTCCTTCTGGTGTATCAACCAATCATTATAGAGACGTAAATTACATGATATTAGTTTGAACGGCTCCCGCTGAGCTGATAATGTACGTAAGTTACTTATGATGAGTAGCGATATTGAATATTTGATCGCCAACAGATTTACCAAGCTGTCATTCAAACAGTGTAAAATAAAGGGAGAACACGCCTACAGCAGTCGGTTTAACACAGACTGTGAGTATCATATCTGAGAAACAATCCCAAGCTGCGTTCAACAGAGCCACTGAGATCACTAGAGTCACGCTGAAAACATACACAGGAGAGATTATGCCTGTGTTGGGACCATAGACTGTAAAAAAAAATGAACGTAGTGTCCGTGACGTCACTCGTAGGTTTCTGTAAAGCGTTTTTGAATCCTAAAGTGGGCGGAGCCGACGCTGCCATCTTGGAATCGCGTCACCGCGCATAACTCCCGGATAATCGAAAATGGGCAAAAAGGTGGGACGTGGGTGAAGTTGAGCTGAAACCACGCCCGTCATGCAAAGACAAAACACCATAATTTCGTTTTCGGTCGAAAATTAGTTATTGATCATTGTGGGACATTAATGACCTCCTTTATCATGTGTTTAAGTATCATGGAGAAAAGCCCCGGAGAAACCAAGGCAGAACACAGTATAACATCAGTTACCGCTCTGTGATTTTGTTTCAGAAAGCTCAAATTAAGTTACGGTGCTCTGCATATGTTTGCATTTGTTCGTCAATACTGTGCCAGCCTGGAGTTACACGGTATTCTGTCTTAGTTTTACTGTCCATTAAAGTCTACCGCGTTTAAATTACGGTATGACTTGTGTACTTCTATATCTGTTGGCACTTCAATAGACAAACACATTAGAGAGATCGCGATCTAACAAACTGCTCCATATAAGCAATAATGATTCGATAACAACGCACAAAGTTTAGCCGATTGTCTAACGTTACTGTGCATTCATCAAATGAAAACAGCATCGATTGGGAGTTAAGAAACGATATTGGTTCATAAAAATAAGAATCTATTAAAACAGAGAAATCGGTTTTATTTTATTTTTAATTTTTTTATCCAGCACTAGCATATTTTGTTGTTTTAAGTGTCCTCCGCTGTCACTGACGCAGTCTCTCTTCATAAAGAAATAAATGCATGAGCCAATATGCTCGTCCTTTAGGTTCATTATTAAAAATGAAAACGTGAACAAAAATAAAAGCAATTAAAAAACGAAAATTAAAATGACGGGTAATAATAGATTATGACGGAATTTTTACGACCCTGTCCGTCAAAATGACGGATAATATTAAAGTCTAACGCAACCTGAGATATATATATATAACATTACAATATAACATTTCTGTAATATATATATAACCTACCTGTCAAAAGTTTTTGAATAGTAAGATTTATTATGTTTTTAAAGAAGTCTCTTCTGTTCACCGAGCCTGCATGATCCAAAATACAGCAAATGCAGTAATATTGTAAAAAGCTTTTTACTAAAAACAACTGCTTTCTATTTGAACACATTTTAAAATGTAATTCAGCATCATTACTTCAGTTTTCAGTGTCACGTGATCCTTCAGAAAAAATTCTGATTTGCTGCTCAAGAAACTTTTTTTTAACTATTATTATTGTCAATATTTAAAACAGTCGAGTACATTTTTTCAGGATTCTTTGATGAATAGAAGGATCCAAAGATCAGCATTTATCTGAAATAAAACGCTTTTGTAACATTATACACTACACCATTCAAATCACCATCAAATCAGAATATTAGAATGATTTCTGAAGGATTGTGTGACTGGAGTAATGATGCTAAAAATTTAGCTTTGAAATCACAATAAATTACAATTTAAAATATATTCAAATAGAAAACAGTTATTTTAAATAGTAAAAATATTTCAAAATTTTACTTTTGTGCTGTACTTTGGATCAAATAAATGCAGGATTGGTGAGCAGAAGAGAATTCTTAAAAAAAAAATAAAAAATTAACAATCTTTTCAAAAACGTTTGACTGGTAGTGTACAGGCAACTTAAATTTTTCTCTTATTTCTAGCTTTTAATTGGCTTAGAAATCAGATACACTGCTGGACAATAACCAATAATAATGATTTGTTTATATACTATAAACACTTTTTTATCACATAATAAGACAGAATAATTTATATACTGTAATAAATGCTATGTCAATTAGCACTACATTGTTCATATACTTTATTACCTGGAGATGACTTGAAACACAAAAATAAACTATATATTGTCGCAATCGCATGTTCAATGTCTTCATGTTTCCAAATGTTTCAGTTTTTCTGTCCATATTAGGATTTCCTTTTCCGTGCGAGAGCGCCTCCGGCTGCGAGTATGAACGAAACATACACTGCACGGAGTGTTTAGCGCTCCTTGATGTTCATCTCGCCTTATTCTGAATCTAAGAGTGAGAGGTGCATTCAGCACATCCAGTATAATTGTATTTGATCATTTACATTTTGATTCTTACAGGAATCGTTCACCCAAAAATAAAAACGGTCATAATTTACTTCCCTGCATGTCGTTCCTAACCTGTATGACCTTCTTTCTTCTGTGAAACACAATAGATGATATTTTGAATGTTGTTGGAAAAAAACGTTTGGGTATCATTGCTTTCCATTGTGTGGACAAAAAAACATTTCTCAAAATATCTTCTCTTATGTTTCACAGAAGAAAGTCACACTGTTTTCAAATGACTTGAAGATGAGTAAAGTGATGACAGAGTTTTCTTTTTTGGGTGAACTATCCCTTTAACATGAAATGTTTTTGTCTGGCAGTATTTTCACACAGTTCTTGTGTTCAGTAATATAATAACACTCACTGTAGTTTCTGCAGTTTACAGTGTGGATCCTCCAGTAGAGCAGAGAGCAGCTTCACTCCTGAGTCTCCTGGTTTATTATGGCTCAGATTCAGTTCAGTCAGGTGTGAGGGGTTTGATCTCAGAGCTGAACTCAGAGCAGCACAGCCTTCCTCTCCAATACTGCAGTTATACAGCCTGCAGAGAGAAAGAGAAAACAGCTACAATCAATAATTAATAGTCATGTGTTATAAAGGTTTTTACTTTAAATCTTTTTTTATTGGTATTTTGTGTGACAATACAGATTGAAATAATGATAACAAGGTGAACAGTAGGATATTGTCCGTTATTAATCCCTTCCACAATCCCCCCATTCATATTAACTCAGATGAACAGAAAAAAGTACATTAAATAAATAAATAAACAATAACAAAGGAAATAAAACAAATATAATTAACCAATATATAAGTAAATAACAAAATAAATCCCTTCCAACAGATGACAAACATTACATGTTGCCAGTTACAGGTGCACAGGGTAGTCCTTTAATATAGTCCAAAAAGTGATCCCAAGTCTAATAAAAGGATTTCAGTGAACCAGAGAGTGAGCAACTTAACTTTTCAAGTCTGATACAATAAAAAAAAAATGTCCTGTATCCACCTCCCAGCAAACACAGAACGTTGTGAGGACGTCGTGGTAAAGTTCCATTTTTTAGAATCTTGGCTAACGTTCCAGAAACGTCGTGGGCACGTCCTCAAAAGATGGCGCTTGTTAGTCCCGTGAAGAACGTTGTAGCGACGTGGTCAGCTGGTCTCCAGATAACTTTTCATATTATTGCACTACATGTATTATTATGTTAAGATACCATTTGGATAGCCTATATTTTGGGAAATATACTTAATTCATCAAGCATTTTAAAAGATGACATGACTAATTATTATTTCTAGACATATACTATTTGTCATCAAATTAAGGACAAAACAAAAACCAAATAGTTTGCTGTCTGGTCACTGTCTGAGTACTGCGCGAGAGTGTGCGTGCCCGTCATTTGTTCTGTAATGGTCAACTTCCAGTGGATGGACACGGAGGAAAAGGTAAGCGCTATAAATCTACTTGTATTCATCGTTTTTACTGATATATAACGTTAGATGTCACCAAAGATGAGTAGTGTTTTGTGTTTTTTTGTAGGTTTTCCAATTTAATTTAATAAATAAATGCCCTGTTCAGTTAATTAGTTCAGGAGCAGTCTCATGAGGCGGTCTGAGGTAACGTTAACTGTTGAAACCTTGAGATAAAATGTTATCCCTTTCTTTTAGTTATTTGAAATTTAGCCATACTGTAAACTTGAATATTACCCGCTGTATAAAGTTTAATTAGACCGAGGCTGCCGAAATCATGTTCAGTGTCTGTGGGATTAATAATAATGCCTTTCCCCCTCAAGTGACAGGCCTGTAAATTGTGTCGTCTGCTCGTTAATGGTGTTTTTTACATGCATGCTTTTTATGCTAGTTTCATTCTCAAATAGATCTGATAGTTTCAACAAATATTTAATAAACAAATGGTTCACTTTTTTTTAGGTCCTGACTGCCACCAGTTGAGTCAATGATTCAGTGAGTTGCTTGTAAGAAAAGTTGCTCATTTGTTACCACCTAGTATTATAAATGTTTTATTCATTGCTGTAAAACTAAGTTTTTTTTTTAATCATCAGGTGGAGAGACAGTCTGGGCAGCAGCAACAAGACAACTATTACAAGTAGAGATGGGTTTCAAGAACTGGTACTACTTTGGTTCCTGACTTGTTCAGTACTGAAAAAATGGATATAAGCTACAGGATCAATAGTGCTGCTATCAGTATTTAAGTAACGTTGATTCATTAGCCTTTAGACACAACCACATCATCCAAACCATCTCCAAGTGGATGGCTGCAAGGATCCAGGATCAAGAGATCATTCATCATGAAGACTGTTCCATAGCAAGCAGTGAATCCTGGGTGAAAGACTAAACCTGGTTGCAATGAACTGACAAGAAATAACTCTGAGGAATCAAAGATCAGTTTATAAATTTAGTCCCAAACGTCACTAAATTTATAAACTGATCTTTGATTCCTCAATTAATTGACGTTAATCTCAGTCTTTAGGCTCCACTCCAGATCAGGACAAACGAGCAATGCAATTTCACTCCTACCAGTTAAAGGTGAGCAAGTTCAGTTTGTCTGTCCAACCAGAAAAGATTCAAGCACGAGTTACAAGGATTCGTTTAACGGTGGCTCGCCAGTCCAACTTCCCCATCGCAGGTAAAGGTTCGGAATAATTCACACATCAGTCGATTCATCCGGGGCAAATCCAGCAAGGGAACTCACATGGAATAAGATCAGAAAACAAAACAAAAATCCTGGCCTTGAGGACACAAGGCCACCAAAACAAACAACAACAATTAGTATTTGATATATAAGCATAACTCCAACTAAAACACATCGATTGGCATTCATTTACTCTGTGATAAACTGTCTTTCTATGTATTATTTTCTCTTTAACAATAAATAAATTCTTCCTGAATGTTGTGTACTGTATATCTTTTTGTTTGCCATACAATTGCACATTTATAGTTCTTTCTCATAAACAACAGCATTTTTATTCACATTGCACACATTAAGGCATATTTCCCAGCAAACAATGACCTGGAGGTCCACCAGCGTTTTTGGGTGGCACAAATTCAGCGGCTTAATACGGTCAGACCACCGTCGGCACACCATCGGCGAGCTGACCAATCTAAAACGCTGTCGGTCAGCGGCGTTTTTGGGTGGCACGCCACCAGCGGTTTGCGCTGGGCCTCCGTCGGTGCACCAATGGCAAGCGGTTCTGTCCTGTGTTTCTACTAAGCTCTTACATGACATCTTTGTTTTATAAATTATATATATATATATATATATATATATAACTTTGAATTATGCCAGTTATCTTCATTTCAGTGGTAACAACCTCA
>NW_026704913.1:0-61514 GCF_012432095.1 Onychostoma macrolepis
AACTCCGTCGGGGTCGGTCTGGTGGAACGCCTCCGCCCCGAGAGCGGTCCTATTCTGATGGGAGTCGGGAGATGGGGCGCCGCCCTGGACGGCTGGGTCAGGCCAGGTTCCAGTGGGATGATCAGGGGCGGCCAATTTGTAATCATTGCGGGGAGTCAGGACACATGAGTCGTCAGTGTGGCCCACGGCGTGGTTCGCAAGGGGGTTTTTAGGGTTGCCGGCCACTGCGGGTCAAGTGGTCGGGACCCCTTCGATTGACCCCCCCTCCTTGCCGGCTCCCAAAGACCAACTGGTGGGGCGTTGCCCTACAGTCGAAATCCGAGTCAACGGTAAGAGGCTCCAATGCTTGGTTGATACTGGTTCCCAAGTCACTTTGTTCTCAGAGAGCCTGTCCAAGGAACTCTTTGATGGATGCCAAGGCCAGGGGACCGAAGCACCCTGGCTCACTCTTCAGGGGCGAACGGGCTTGATATTCCCTACATTGGCTACGTAGTAGCGGACTTTCATATCCAGGGGGTCGGTGTCCAGCAAAAGGGTGTTGTCATCGTCCGAGACCAGTGCTTGGGGGCCCACCGAGCCCTTTTGGGCATGAATGTTATCTCAGAATGTTGGGAAGAGCTGTTCCGGAGCCGGCCCACCCTAAGACCCCCTTCCACAGAGGAGCAAGAGTGGGAACGCATAATTGCAGACTGCCGTAGGATCCGTACTGCCAGAGCACAGTGGGACCGGGAAGATGTCGGTCAGGTGGCCTGCAGATATGCCCTTTCTGTTCCGGCGAGGAGTGAGGCCATTGTTTGGGCCCGGTTGCCGGCCCGTTGGATGGACGGGACGACTGGGTCCTTGTGGAGCCGCATGGGGATTGTCGGGGGGTTGAGGTTGCCCGGGGGCTTGCTGTAGTCCGCCGAGGGCGGGTGTCTGTGAGGGTGCGGAATACCAGTCCATATCCAGTTAGCCTCCATCGTAATCAGCAACTGGTCCGGGTGACGTCAGTGGACCCTAAGCAAGTGCGAGAAGGCAGAGATGTGTGTTTTAGCCGAGTGGATGCTGCAGTGGTTGAAGTGGCTATTGCGCAAGATGATCAGCGAATAGACCCAGTTGGAGGCGGGATGCCGGACCATCTGGCGAAAGAGTCCCTATGGGGAGAAGGACTAGAGGAGGATCAGCAGCGTCAGCTCCAGGGCCTTTTGAGCAAGTGGCGGCATGTGTTTTCCACCCATGAAGAGGATTACGGCTGTACTAGCATTGTGAGGCACCAGATCCCCACCGGGGATGCAGCCCCAAGTCGGGAGCGGTATCGTCCAGTACCACCGACACTTTATTCAGAGGTTCGTGCCCTGTTGAGAGGGATGTTGGAGGGAGGCATTGTCCGTGAGAGCAGTAGTCCCTGGGCGGCCCCTATTGTCTTGGTGCAGAAGAAGAGTGGAGCTTGGAGGTTCTGCGTGGACTATCGGAAGCTGAACAGTGTGACTAAAAAAGATGCCTTTCCACTACCATGAATTGAGGACTCCCTTACGAGCCTAACACAAGCCGCCTGGTACTCCACGCTGGACTTAGCCAGTGGGTACTGGCAGGTCCAGGTGGAAGAGGGAGACAGAGAGAAGACTGCTTTTACCACCCCCTTCGGCCTCTTCGAATGGGATAGGATGCCGTTTGGACTCTGCAACGCTCCTGCAACCTTCCAGCGGCTCATGCAGCGGTGCCTTGGAGGACAACTGGTCGATTCTACACTGGTATACTTGGATGACGTTATTGTCTTCTCCCCGGACTTTGCAGCTCATTTACTCCATCTTGAACAAGTGTTCCAAGCTATGGAAAGGTACGGGCTGAAGTTACGGCCGGAAAAGTGCCAATTGTTCCGGAAGGAAGTGAAATTCCTGGGCCATTGCATCAGTGCTGCGGGAGTCTCCCCAGATCCAGAAAAGGTGTCAGCTGTGCAGGGGTGGGAGCCCCCTAAAACGGTTCGACAGGTGCGATCCTTCCTCGGCTTTGTGGGGTACTACCGACGCTTTATTAAAAACTTTTCAAAAATCGCCAAGCCCCTAAACCAATTGCTGGTGGGTACCGCACGCCCACGAGGCCGGGGGTCTCCTGCGGTGACTTGGAGCTCAGCATGTGAGGTAGCTTTTCGGAACCTTCAGCAAGAGTTGTTACAGGCCCCGATTCTCGCCTATGCTGACTTCTCTTAGCCGTTCATCCTTTATACCGATGCAAGTAATTCAGGGCTGGGAGCAGTACTAGCACAGCGCCAGCAGGGGGTGGAAAGAGTGATCGCATACGCAAGTCGAAGTCTCCATCCAGCGGAGCGGAATGATTCAAACTACAGCTCTTTTAAGATTGAACTCCTGGCGATGAAGTGGGCGATGAGCGAAAAGTTCAAGGATTATCTGTGGGGGGCCAAGGTGCTGGTAGTGACGGATAACAACACCCTGGTCCACTTACATACGGCTAAGCTGGGGGCCGTCGAACAGCGTTGGGTGGCCCAGTTGGCAAATTACGACTATCAGCTGCAGTACCGACCTGGTCGGGAACATACAAATGCGGACGTACTCTCTAGGCTCTCGGTGACTGATGCGGGGGGTCCGGGGGTGACTCCCACGGAGGTCGAGGAAGAACTCCTGGTGGGGGTAGTAGAGGCCCCAGGATCAAGTGCCATCGATGTCCCTGATAGTTGGGGATGGGACCCGAGGCGGTGGAGGGAGTTGCAGGGGAGAAATGGCGATCTTGTGGTGATCCGGTCCTGCTTGGGGAAAGGCTCCTTGCCACAAGCCGCCGAAAGACAGGCACAGACAGTGAGGCTACTCTGTGGACATTGGGAGAGGCTCTGTTTCAAGGAAGGAGTGATTTGCCGTTCCGTTCAGGATCCGGCAACCCGAGAGCAGGTATACCAGGTGGTGGTGCCCGAAGACCAGCTCCAGCTATTGTTGCACGCTTACCATAATCAGATGGGACATCAGGGCCAAGAGAGGACATTGTCCTTGTTGAGGAGGCACTTCTTTTGGCCCAGGATGGAGGCGACGGTTGGAGCCTTTATTCAAGGTTGCCCCCGTTGTTTGCTTTTTAAGACCCGGAAGGAGGTGAGAGCTCCGTTGGTCCCAATACAGCCACGGGCACCTCTACATATTGTGGGAGTGGACTTTCTGACATTGGGTCGACCAGCGGATCGCTTTCAGAACATCCTAGTGGCAACAGACTTGTTTACCAAGTATTCCTGGGCCGTTCCCACTCTTGACCAGACGGCGACTACCACCGCTGCGGCCCTCTGGAGGACCGTGTTCCAGCCTTTCGGATGCCCGGAGATCCTCCATTCCGACCAAGGTCCAAACTTTGAGTCGAGGGTTATTGCAGAACTGTGCCAACTCTACGGGTGCCGTAAGACCCATACTACCCCATACCACCCCCAAGGGAATGGGGGGTGTGAGAGGTTTAATCAGACTTTGTTAACCCTATTGGGGACTCTTGATGCGGACCAGCAGAGTTCGTGGGTGGATTGCCTCCCCGCTTTGGTGCAAGCATACAATAACAGCCTACATAGTACCACAGGTTTTGCGCCGTCCTTTCTGATGTTTGGGAGACACATGCGTTTACCTGTGGACCTACTCTGGGGGACTACTTCGGTGGCAGGGGCCCCGAGCACCACTGAATGGGTAAACCGGCACCACCAACAGCTCCATTTTGCCTATGGGAGGGTCACGGACCGAATAAGCGAAGCTGCCAAAAAAACCAAACGACTGTATGACCGAACAGCCCGGGAAGCCCCTTTGCTGGCCGGAGAGCGTGTATTGGTTCGAGATAGTCGGCGTCCAGGAAAGGGCAAGTTGAGCGATCGGTGGGAGGCTATGCCTTATGTGGTGGAATGGCAGAGAGACCCTGACTTACCTGTGTATATCATTCGCCCTGAAGGGAGGTCGGGCCCAGAACGGGTGTTGCACCGGAATTTGCTTCGGCCCTGTCCTAATTATTCGAGACCTACGGGGGAGATTCCAACAGCCCTTAGGACCTTGTGGTGGTGGTGGGTTGGGCGGTGGTCCCAGAGAGCCGGGAATCTGTGGTGACAGGGGAGCCTCCACCATCCCCGCCCCGACGCTCGCAGCGAGACAACCGGGGGCAACCACCTGCGAGATACGGCGAGTGGACCTCCGGTCAGGAATTCTAGGGACTAGAACTCATTGGCGGGGAGGATGTCACGGGGTGACCAAGGCCGGAACCTTCTATGCACGGGAGTTGTTGCTATGGGGGGGGGGACACTTCCGGTGCAAAACGTTGGAGAGGGGGGAAAAAAAGAAAGAGAGGAGAAAGAAACAGCAGGTGACGCAGTAAAGACGCAAGAGAAGGACGGAGGGAACAAGGTTCTTTCAGCTACGTAGCTAACTTTCTTTGGCATGAACATTATATGAAGAACGATTATATCTCCATACTCCCAGCGCATGAAGAGTCCCTTTATCAAGGTGTCCATCTGAGCCTGAACACTGCCTTATTCGTTGCAAGGTTTGGAGTGTTTTGCAGTGTTGAATTGATATTTTCACGTGTGGAGTTGAGTGTTTTGCAGTGTATGCACGAGTGTGGGCTCCCGCAGATCGTTCAGGCGACCGAGTGGATAAACATCCTTCATGTAGTTGAGCTGGCTCATGAAACTCAATCTTGGAGTACGAAATACAGAGTGAATGCTGACATCTTCGTCTGTCCTCCGTCTGTGCTGAGGTACATCAGAGCTGCTGAATTGAGTTCACCTCCCGCTGGCATCCAGTCCTGTGAGTACGAAGTACAGAGTCAATGTTGATACTCTTGTTTGCCCTCCGTCTGTGCTGAAGCGCATTAGAGCTGCTGAATTGAGTTCATCTCTTGTTGTTGTGCCATCCTGTGAGTACGAAATACAGAGCGAATGCTGACATCCTCGTCTGTCCCCCGTCTGTGCTGAAGCGCATCAGAGCTGCTGAATTGAGTTCATCTCTTGTTGTCATGCCATTCTGTGAGTACGAAATACAGAGCGAATGCTGACATCCTCGTCTGTCCTCCGTCTGTGCTGAGGTACATCAGAGCTGCTGAATTGACTTCACCTCCCGCTGTCATCCAGTTCTGTGAGTACGAAGTACAGAGTTAATGTTGATACCCTTGTTTGCCCTCCGTCTGTGCTGAAGCGCATCAGAGCTGCTGAATTGAGTTCATCTCTTGTTGTTGTGCGATCCTGTGAGTACGAAATACAGAGTGAATGCTGACATCCTCGTCTGTCCTCCGTCTGTGCTGAGGTACATCAGAGCTGCTGAATTGAGTTCACCTCCCGCTGTCATCCAGTTCTGTGAGTACGAAGTACAGAGTTAATGTTGATACCCTTGTTTGCCCTCCGTCTGTGCTGAAGCGTATCAGAGCTGCTGAATTGAGTTCATCTCTTGTTGTTATGCCATCCTGTGAGTACGAAATACAGAGTGAATGCTGACATCTTCGTCTGTCCTCCGTTTGTGCTGAGGTACATCAGAGCTGCTGAATTGATTTCACCTCCGCTGTCATCCAGTTCTGTGAGTACGAAATACAGAGTTAATGTTGATACCCTTGTTTGCCCTCCGTCTGTGCTGAGCGTATCAGAGCTGCTGAATTGAGTTCATCTCTTGTTGTTATGCCATCCTGTGAGTACGAAATACAGAGTGAATGCTGACATCTTCGTCTGTCCTCCGTCTGTGCTGAGGTACATCAGAGCTGCTGAATTGAGTTCACCTCCCGCTGTCATCCAGTTCTGTGAGTACGAAGTACAGAGTCAATGTTGATACTCTTGTTTGCCCTCCGTCTGTGCTGAAGCGCATCAGAGCTGCTGAATTGAGTTCATCTCTTGTTGTTGTGCCATCCTGTGAGTACGAAATACAGAGTGAATGCTGACATCTTCGTCTGTCCTCCGTCTGTGCTGAGGTACATCAGAGCTGCTGAATTGATTTCACCTTCCGCTGTCATCCAGTTCTGTGAGTACAGTACAGAGTTAATGTTGATACCCTTGTTTGCCCTCCGTCTGTGCTGAAGCGTATCGGAGCTGCTGAATTGAGTTCATCTCTTGTTGTTATGCCATCCTGTGAGTACGAAGTACAGAGTTAATGTTGATACCCTTGTTTGCCCTCCATCTGTGCTGAAGCGTATCGGAGCTGCTGAATTGAGTTCATCTCTTGTTGTTATGCCATCCTGTGAGTACGAAATACAGAGCGAATGCTGACATCCTCGTCTGTCCCCCGTCTGTGCTGAAGCGTATCAGAGCTGCTGAATTGAGTTCACCTCCCGCTGACATCCTCGTCTGTCCCCCGTCTGTGCTGAAGCGCATCAGAGCTGCTGAATTGAGTTCACCTCCCGTTGTCATCCAGTCCTGTGAGTACGAAGTACAGAGTTAATGTGGATACTCTCGTTTGCCCTCCGTCTGTGCTGAAGCGCATCAGAGCTGTTGAATTGAGCTCATCCCTTGCTGTTATTCCATCCTGTGAGTACAGTACAGAGTTAATGTTGATACCCTTGTTTGCCCTCCATCTGTGCTGAAGCCCATCAGAGCTGTGGAATTGAGTTCGCCTCCTGCTGTAATCCAGTCCTGTGGATGAATACAGAGCCAATGTGGGTTGGAGAGATACAGGGAGAGACTGCTTGATTTTAAAAAGAGATATCCTTTTAATCAATAAAAGTTCAAAACGTACCTCTTGTTGTCTGGCCTCTTCTGTCCCGTGGGGTGGCTCCTCAGTGGTGGTGCGGTAGTTCGGGGTGTGGGGTGTTTGGCATTGCGCAAACACCCCCCCGGCTTGTGACACCAGCACTGATATTTTGCCAGAATCAGAATTGAAGTGAATATCATTTATTATCTTAATAAGCGCGGTCTCTGTGCTGTGATGCACTCAGAAACCAGATTGAAAATTGTCCAGGTATCCATTTGAGTTTAAGTAGTTGTTCAGCTGATTAAAAACTACCTTTTCAATAATCTTACCTATGAAAGGAAGATTTGATATTGGTCTATATTTGCTCAATATGGTGTTATCAAGATTGCACTTTTTCAGAAGGGGCTTAACAACTGCAGTTTTCAGGGAGTTTGGAAAAGTCCCAGAAAGAAGTGAAGCGTTCACCACTTCTAAGAGATCTGCTTCTAAACAGTTAAGCACACTTTTGAAGATGTGGGAAGTGTGTCAAGATAGCAGGTTGATGATTTAAGGTGATGTACTATTTCTTCCAAAATTTTGCTATCAATTGCTTTAAAAACAGACATAGTCATTTATTTTTGAAATTGCGGTCGAATCTGTGTGACCTCTGCATAACTTGAGGATGTGCCAATCTCCTTTCTGACATTATTGATCTCAGAAAAGAAGGAAGCATTGCATTTGCTGTCGGAGAGCATTTCACTGGGAATCTGACTTGGGGGGTTTGCCAGTCTCTCAACAGTAGCAAAAAGAGTGTGAGTGTTGTTTAAGTTACTGTTTATGAGGTTTGAGAAGAAGGTCTGTCTAGCTGTGGCTAGTTCCACATTGAAAGCATGAAGGCTGTCTTTATAGATGCTATAGTGAATTTCAAGTTTCCTCTTCCGCCACATCCGCTCAGCTTTTCTGCATTTTCTTTTCATACTCTGCACTGCTGTTGATTTTCTCCAAGATGATTTCTGTCACAAGGTGATGGACGAAGAGGAACTATTATCCCGGGAAATGTTTCCGGGTGGGGGCAGTTATAGTGGGACACCGGGCCGGTTCCGGTTTTTCCCCCATGTTTTGTGTCCGGGCGCGGTTATTACAGTTTTTTACAATCGCTAGGACACATTTCTCAATACTAAAGTCACTTTTTCAAAACTCTTCACACAGTGAGCACAACAGCAGTCTGTGTGAGCTAAACTGTGGATCATTTTTCATTGCTTTGGCACAACATGCATTCATTGACTACTTCTTTCAAATTCCATGAATTCTTTTCTCATTTCGACACAACAACTGTCAAAACTCTGTGTACCTACAGCCCAGTTTGCACACGTTTACATACTCTTTTCAAAATTGTTAAACTTGAGTTCAAAACAATAACAATACAAAACTGAATAAAACAGCAATTTTCTGCATTTCTACAATAATATTTGATTTAAATATATTTAGAAAAAGAAAATGAAATGCTATCAAAACCGTTGGACCAACCACAGGTGATTCCTTTTGTAGCTGAAGACCTACATGTGTTACTCCTTTACATAATTTCATTATCATCTATAAAAAGCATTTGCATTGAATAATTTGCATTGTGATGTAAACATGGACCAAGCCGGACATAGAGAAGTGGCTGAAAGAGCAAGAGGGAGACGTATGCGTGGTGGAAGAAGAATAAGAGGAAGATCAAGAGCTGTAGTCTCAGATGAGATCAGGGCAACTATAACTGATCATGTAATAAATCATGGTCTTTCAATGAGAGAGGCAGGTCTGCGAGTGCAGCCAATTCATCACCAAACACCAATGACTTGTACATATGGGTTCAGTCATTTTAGACACTTCCAAAACTGTTGCAACAGAGATGGAAATACAATTTTTAAATAAATGAATTATGTTTCCATCTTCGTTGCCACCGTTTTGGAAGTGCTTTTTCTGTTCTAAAGAAGGGGGTGTCCCAATACTTTTGTCCATATAGTGTATGTACAAGTCATTGGTGTTTGGTAAAGAGTTTTAGGCTCAAGATCTGCATTTAAAGTCACACCAGAGGTGTTCAGCTTGGATTAGGACTTGGCTTTCTGCAGACCAGTCAAGTTCTTCCACACTGACTCAATCAATCATTTATTTTTGAACCTTGCCTTATACACAGAGACATTGACATGTTAGAATAGAAAAGAGTCCTGTCCAAACTGTTGCTATAAAATTAGAAGCAAACTTTCCCTAGAAATTCCCTAGAATATCATTATATGCTTAAAAATTAAGATTTGTACTCATGGAAATGACTAAAGTAGTCAAACCTGTTCATTAGAAGGGGGTGACCCAATACTTTTGGCAATATAGTGTATCAGCAGAAGATTGCCAGGGATGGATCAGGCATGCCAAAAGATTCTTTCCTAGGTGTATTGCCCTAGATGACATACGATGTGATGAGGATGAGAAACTGAAAATGCAGTACGTAGAGTCGATTAGGATTCCTACAATACAATATATACAAATGTATATACAAATTCTTTTAAGTAAAGTAAAAAATATATATATAGCATCATGTCTAATTCATTCCTGTAAGATATATTTTGCTGTAAACAGTAGTCCTAAGTAGGTGTCCTTCTTTTACAGAAGAATACATTGTTTAATGTCACCTGTTGTTAGTGTTTTTTAGGTATTACTTTTATAGATGACCAAGTGTGTTTGTTAACTGACAACCCTTGCTAGTGTTATGAAAGAATGAGCTGGTCTGAGACATGTATGAAGTGTTTTGATAGTTGTTGTGCATTTTGAATGTGGAATGAACTGCTGTGCCAAGCTGAAAGTTGGTTAGGAGAAGTGTGTGAAGAGTTTTGAAAAAGTGACTTTAGTATTGAGAAATGTGTCCTAGCGATTGTAAAAAACTGTAAACGAAGAGTTGATCGTCAGCTGTGCGAGAGAGGAAAGTCAACTGTGATTGGGACACGTATCCATGATGTGGCATTATAAAAAGGGCATTCCGGCGTGAAGAGTAAAAAAGAAGGATTAACGCGGCGGGAAGGCGGAACTTTATTCTCGGGGAACTAGAGATCTATGAAGTGAAAGTGATAAGGATTGAAGAGTGGCTGAGCTTCCACATCATCTATGCAGCATAGACTCCTTATAACGTTGGATATTTGGACTTCTTAATGGGAGAGGACGCCGTTGTTACAATATATTCAGTTCCTGAAATATTTGGTTCCAGTGGGTGGCGCTTACGTGAATATTCATCAGGATAACGCCGTGGGCGGGGCCATCCAAAACCGGACGAGTGGAGCAGAAATTAATAGTGTGAGCGCCTCAGATCGCGTTTTGTTTTACGGATTATTTCAAGCAGGTAGTAAAATTGAACGAAGTTAAGCTTCAACTACTCATATGATTGTTCACATTTTGTAAATTAATTGTTTCTGTAACGTGTTTCTAGTACTCTGTTTACCTTCATCCTATATCAGAACTGATCACTATTTAGGTAGTGTTGAAGTACAACTACAATAAAAAGCATATTTCTCCGAATTTCTCCAAGATTACTTGTTGACTGTTGACGTTTTTCACGAATGTCTGAGATTAAGCGTTTTCAATGTTTAAATAAATATTTACAAATATATTCTTGTGTTTTTATTCTGTCTCCCAATGTCGTATGTGTCTAAAAATAGCCTTTAAATTATACGCTGATAGCTCAAGACCACACAAGAACTTGGATCGATGTTTGCGTGCTTGAATGTTGCTCTACACTCAACTCAACATCATTTTGATACACAACCCTCATGCTTTCTTTATCAACAGCTATCATAAATGTTAAGCTTCAGTGGCATTAACTGTTGTATTCTGTAACAATGCTTTAGAATGTTGGGCAAGTTAAGACATTTCAATTGTTTTTGTGTCTACCCTCTAAACAAATTACAGCTCATCCATTTACATCATCCTTCTCATAAAATGCACTGGTGTTCATGTAATGTTATACTTATATTAGTCCAATAAGTAGGCCTAGTTTTTCTAGTTGTTATTTGCTTTTTCTGCTGTAGTAATATTTTACTTTTCTAACCTCATTAGTAACAGCCATTTTTTGTGCCAAATGTTTACTAAATTACATAATGGGTTAGGATTTGCTTCATGAGTAATTTCAAACGGAACTGTAGCCTACATTTGATCCCATATATAGGAATTTGTGGTTGAAAAATTATTGAAAAAGAGTCTGTAAGATTTCCTTGATGGCAAGCTCTGTGCATTGAACAAAAATCAAGAAGAAAAATAAAAAGTGAGCTCATTTTTTAAATAGAAAATTTATTTATTTTGTGTTTATTTTTGCACACAGCCAGATTTCTGACAGTGCATTGACATGCCAAATTAAGGACCTCTGCACTCATGGCAAATAAAAACCGCTTTCACATTTGGCTTGTTTACACATTCCATGTGGTACCAGCCATAGCAACTGTCACATTGAATCTGAAAAAGACAGTAAAATCAATATGAAAATGTAAACTAGCAAAGTTAGAAGAAAAAAAAAAAAACCTAAATAAAGAACACATTAAAATACCCAAGAGTCAGTGTCATCCTGAGTGTTAGGATATTTGTCCCCACATGACAAGCATAGATTAGACAGGTCTTCTGTGGAAACAAAGGCATTAAGGTATTGGTGTAATGATGCACATCACCACAACTCAGCTGTGCAAACACCTGTTTGCTGTAGCACACACAGGCCTATGTTTTGCCGCATCACAGCAACATCTGCATCAGTACACTGAAACTCCAAACTGCCTCCATTTAGAACTGCTTCTGCAAACTACAAAGAGCATTGACAAAGAAAATCAACATTTTTATTACAAAATGTTAGCAAACACAGTATCTGTACCTTGCAGACAAATACGCCACATGAAGTCCCATCCTCTGAATGCTGTGTGTCAATCGTTGACATTGCCACTCTTCGGTTGGAGTGACTTTGCTGGCCATAAAATCACTTTGGTAAAACAAACAAAAAAAAAAAAGAATATTCATAAAAACAACCATACCAATATTTTGAAATACTCCATACATTTTTTTCTTACCTTACAACCTTTTTGCAGTGATGCAGTTTGGCTTCGCTTTCACCAAGGGAGTTTAAATACAAAATTCTTCTTTCCTTGGGATATATCATCTGTCAAGATGGGGTCATGAATTAATGACTCAGATTTAAGTCTTTGTAGAGAAGGGAACAAAGCAGGAGTGTCCAGTGGTCATTCTCATGAACTGACCCCACCAGCACATCATATGCCTCTGGATTAATCTATAAATATGGTGTTTCAATAACAGATTACCAAATTATCTGAGAACATAAAAGTTAATTGTATGGAATCAGGATTTATTTTTTTTACCCTTTTCTTTGAACTGGCCTTCCTCTTCCAAATATTTGTGGCTTGAAAGGAATCCAGGACAAATGCTCTGCCTGAATAATGTCTCACAAGGCAGGTCAGGTATGCATTAATGACCTGTGTAAAAATAAAATATAATTTATTTATTTTTAAACTGTAACAATGCTTACAGAATAGAAACTAAAGAAGCTGCAGCACAAACCTCACTTTCAAGTTTCTCCCAGGTTTGAGGCGTTCTAAATCCCAGGTAAAAAGCTTGTATGGGCCAACTTTACTGCAAAGTTTTCCACCCATTTTCCCTGCCCATATGTCTTAGAGCACTACGGAGAGGAGTAAATCTCAAACTAATGTTATTTACATGTAGGAGATATAAATTATGAAGGGGAATACATACAACACATCTCTGAAGAATACTGTATTCGGGGGGAAGGCTGTATGATCGATTGGGTGGCAGGACTGGAGGCAGGCTGAGGTGCAGGCTCAGGTATGGGTGGTGCAGACTGGGTGGCAGGACTTGAGGTAAACTGGGGGTCAAGGCAGGCAGCAGAAATGGATTTTGAAGATGGTGGACCAGCAGGCATTTGATTAAAAAGAACAGAACACTGTGTTCCAGGATGGTTTACGACATGAGGGATGGGCACGGAAAAAGGCACAGTGAGAGATATTGGTATATGCTGCAAGGAAAGATGTGTATAGGGCAGGGTAACAGGATGGAGGAAAGACATGATTCTAAGCGGTGCTTGCAGAGCAGGGGACTGGGGAGGATCTGGAGGGACATGAGGGTCTGAATGCACAGTGGCAGGAGTGGAAAATTTAGGAACTTTTGGAGGATGATCCTCCAAAAAGTGAATTAGATGGTCAATGTTAATTTTGGGAATTAGTTTCCCCTCATCATCAACCACATCAATGGATTTTCCCTCCACTTTTACAACTGTATATGGTCCCAGATAATCTGGGTCCAGCTTGCCCCCCTTTCTCTGCCTGCTCCTGACATTCTGCCGCAGGACCTGGTCTCCAACCTGAATGTCAATGGTCATCCTTATTCAAATTTCCCTGCACGGTTTTAAAAATTCTGTCCTGCCGTTTGATGCATTCTGAAATGCATTCCTCAGCAACAATGTCCTCCACACCTTCATTGATCTATTTTAAGACATTGGATTTTAGTGCCAATTGCAGAAGGGAAAGGGGGCGGGGGGGACTGAAAATAGGTTAAGTGTGTTTGATTACCTCATAATTGTCTGGCACCTCACATGGATACCTTGCCTCACGGCCAAACATTAAAAAGTAGGGCGAGAACTTTGTGGTAATTTGTTTTTTAGTTCGGAGACCGAACATTGTAGCCTCCAAATAATCTGCCCATGTGTCTGGCCGTTTTCCAACCAGCTTGCTTAAAGACCTGTAAAACAAGTCTTATGGTTATTCACCTATAGTGATTTTAAGTTTTATCATATTTGAATAGCTTATTTATTACTTCTGAATTGTGCCATTTAATTTTTCAACAAGTCCGTTGGTCTGGGGATGGTACGGTGCACATAAGCTTCTTTTAATACCAAGAATTTGGCAGACACCCATATTGATCTGTATATACACAAACAAACGAGATTTAGCTATTAATATTTTTCCCAAATATTCAAATATTAAAGGGGTAAATCTCTAACCTTGTTCACAAATTCTCTGCCTTGATCCGTCAAAAGCCTTTTTGGGGCTCCAAATTTGTGAAAGAGTTTCACGATGCAGGCTGTTACCTCCTCAGCGCTCTTGGTCTTTAGTGGGAAAGCCTCACACCACTTTGTAAAGTAGTCTACCATTACACAAATGTACTGGTAGCCCTCTTTAGTTGGTGTGAGCTTCCCCACTAAATCCATACCTACAATGTCCCAAGGCTCAGCCACCTGACAAAAAACAAACACATACTCAAGATGTATAATTCCTTTTGTAAAAATGAGAATATGGTTCCTCACACAAATACACAACTTACCTCAATAGGGGTGTATTCTGCTTTGTTTTTAATTTCAGCTTGTTTTTTCTGGCATGCTGCACAGTGCATAACCTAAAACATTTTGTTGTTTATTTCAGTTTGATAACGCTTGGAAAGTATTAACACATGAATGCCATTTAATTGCACTCACCCAGGTTTTAATATCAACGGTCATGGCAGGCCAGTAAAACCTTTTACTTATGGCATCTGTTGTTTTTGAACACCACAGTGTGCACCAATGGGACTGCTGTGAAACTCATGAAAAACCCGTTTGGCCTCCTCTATTGAAATCAAAACTCTGGCCAGTGCTCCCTCTCCTCCTCGCCGGATATAGTATAAAACCTCATCTAAAAGTAGTAAGTTTTAGGTCATTAAGAGACTATCAAAGGAATCACTAAATGTGACTTAACTCACCTTTGATTGTGAAATTCTTTGCCCTTCTGAGAAGGATGTATTTTTCATTCTTAGAAAGACCAAGAGGAAACTTTCCCAATTTTTTTAGTTCGTACAAGGTTTGAAACTTTTCCTTGTCCATATTGACAGCCAAAATGTCAAATTCAACAAAGATGGATAGGTTTATTTATATGAATTGTGGGCCTGAGACTCGTTATTCTTTTAACACATCACCACAGCTTATTGGATGTTGAATGTTTCACAAATTGAATGTATCACACACATATGTAACCAACTATTTCTTGGCCAGAACTGTGTACAACAGCAAATGCAAATCAGGTGTGGTGGGTCAACAACATAAATAAAAATAGTGTCATTTAAAAGAAGAGGATAAAGCCATGTTAATAATATAATGTGATATACCTAATGCTATCTAAATATCATATATACTATTTAGGCTGTTTAAATTTGATAACCATTCACAAATTTCTATGTAAAATGTATTGAGGTTTATCGATGCATTCATTAAGTGGAAATTTCTTTAATAGTAAGACAAAAGTGGCAATTTATTTATATTTATCTGTAAAAATGAGAATGTTTGTCCAGAAAAATCATGGTATTAAGGACCAAATTACTACAGCAAGACTAATAAAATACTTATTCAAATATGTATTTATAAATGTACATTTCCTTAATTTTTGTGATATACATTTTTCTGTATTTTGTAGACCAGTATTGTTTTCGTGTTCAATTATTTACAAAAACATTACATAAGAATGATTACATACTAAACAGATAAGATATAAGCCTACTTTTTAAAAATAAATAGTTAGTCATTACTATCACTTAACTTGCCCAACATTCTAAAGCATTGTTACAGAATACAACAATTAATGCCACTGAAGCTTAACATTTATGATAACTGTTGATAAAGAAAGCATGAAGGTTGTGTATCAAAATGATGTTGAGTTGAGTGTAGGGCAACATTCAAGCACGCAAACATCGATCCAAGTTCTTGTGTGGTCTTGAGCTATCAGCGTATAATTTAAAGGCTATTTTTAGACACATACGACATTGGGAGACAGAATAAAAACACAAGAATATATTTGTAAATATTTATTTAAACACTGAAAACGCTTAATCTCAGACATTCGTGAAAAACGTCAACAGTCAACAAGTAATCTTGGAGAAATTCGGAGAAATATGCTTTTTATTGTAGTTGTATTTCAACACTACCTAAATAGTGATCAGTTCTGATATAGGATGAAGGTAAACAGAGTACTAAGAAACACGTTACAGAAACAATTAATTATTTACAAAATGTGAACAATCATATGAGTAGTTGAAGCTTAACTTCGTTCAATTTTACTACCTGCTTGAAATAATCCGTAAAACAAAACGCGATCTGAGGCGCTCACACTAATAATTTCTGCTCCACTCGTCCGGTTTTGGATGGCCCCGCCCACGGCGTTATCCTGATGAATATTCACGTAAGCACCACCCACTGGAACCAAATATTTCAGGAACTGAATATATTGTAACACCGGCTGGGACCGCGAGTGGGAGCCTTATTCACTGTGAGTTTGTTGTGGATTGCAGTGCTTTGGTGTGAAGTGAACACGTGTGCCTTTTGAAGTGATATACTGCATGCACAAGTGTGGGTGTAGGATTCTGCTTCCACCCGTTGGCCCAGTGGAGAGAAGCCGCTCCGCTGTGTGAAAATCTCTTACCACAGTCTGTTCCATTGTCTGCCGCTGTCTGTTCTGGAGAGAAGCCGCTGTGAGTAGATCCCCTACCATTGTCTGTTCCATCCTCTGCTGTCTGTTCTGGAGAGAAGCCGCTGTGAGTAGATCCCCTACCATTGTCTGCCACCGTCTGTTCTGAAGAGAAGCCGCTGTATGAAAATCTCTTACCACAGTCTGTTCCATTGTCTGCCGCTGTTTGTTCTGGAGAGAAGCCGCTGTATGAAAATCTCTTACCACAGTCTGTTCCATTGTCTGCCGCTGTTTGTTCTGGAGAGAAGCCGCTGTATGAAAACCTCTTACCACAGTCTGTTCCATTGTCTGCCGCTGTCTGTTCTGGAGAGAAGCCGCTGTGAGTAGATCCCCTACCATTGTCTGTTCCATCCTCTGCTGTCTGTTCTGAAGAGAAGCCGCTGTATGAAAATCTCTTACCACAGTCTGTTCCATTGTCTGCTGCTGTTTGTTCTGGAGAGAAGCCGCTGTATGAAAACCTCTTACCACAGTCTGTTCCATTGTCTGCTGCTGTCTGTTCTGGAGAGAAGCCGCTGTGAGTAGATCCCCTACCATTGTCTGCCGCCGTCTGTTCTGAAGAGAAGCCGCTGTATGAAAATCTCTTACCACAGTCTGTTCCATTGTCTGCCGCTGTCTGTTCTGAAGAGAAGCCGCTGTGTGAAAATCTCTTACCACAGTCTGTTCCATCATCTGCTGTCTGTTCTGAAGAGAAGCCGCCGTATGAAAATCTCTTGCCACAGTCTGTTCCATCATCTGCTGTCTGTTCTGAAGAGAAGCCGCCGTATGAAAATCTCTTGCCACAGTCTGTTCCATTGTCTGCCGCTGTTTGTTCCGAAGAGGAGCCGCTCTGCTGTCTGCTCTGGAGATAAACCTCTGCGTGAAAGTTTCTTATTACAGCCTGGTCTATCGGTTGCCGTTGCCTGCTCTGAAGAGAAGCCACTGGGTGGAGGTCCTTTTACCCCTGTCTGTACGATCACCTGCCGTGTCTGTTCGAGGGAGAACTGTTGGATGTTCGACTCCTATTATCGTCTGTAAGGATACGTATCCTTCACTGTCCCGAAGAGGAATTACTAGATCTCGCCCCATCGACTGTTCCGGAAAGGAACTGCAGAATAGAGATCTCGTAGCATTATCTGTTTGATCCCTTATCGTCGACTGTTTTGAGAGACCTATTGAGGGACCCCTCCCTTGCCATCGCCTAAAAGGCTACTTACCTGTCCCGTCCGAAGAGGAACGATTGAGCTGACCTTCCGTTCTGTTATCTGCTGGGTTGCGCCTGTTGCACCAAGGGCCTCCACCGCTGCTGGACAGAAGAGAACGGAGTTGGATTTTAATTTAATAAAACTGAACTTTTATTACTTACCTTGTTTCCCTTCTGTGGTGTCTCTGGGTAACTACTCGAGGTGGTACATTCAATAGGGGCTCGTTTCGGCCTGTGACAATTTCTGTCTGCCATTCTTTTTAATGACTTTTTTCAGGAGAAATATCATCAATAACATTCTCAAGTTTTTGAGTTAAAAGAATCCAGGAGAAGATCAACAGAGTCTGCAGAAATGCTTGGTGTTAAAGATATAGCCTTCATAAATAGCGCACTAGTGTTCTCGTTAATGCATCTCTTTCTGACAGAGACAGATTCAGTGGTAACAGAGATCAATATATCAAAGAAAATACAGAAGTGATCAGACAGTGCTACATCCTTAATAACAATGGATGAAATGTTTAGACCTTTACTGATGAGTAAATCTAGAGTGTCCACGATTGTGTGTGGGTCCATGCACATGCTGAATCAGGTCAAAAGTGTTTAAAACCGTTATAATTTCTTTTGAAGTTTTGATTTCTGCATTATCTATGTGAATATTAAAATCCCCTGCAATAGAAAGTCAAACTCTGAGGAAATCATTGATAACAGTTCTGTGAACTCTTCCACAAAGGCTGGAGAGTATTTTGGAGGCCTGTAAATAATGATAAACAGAATGTGTGGAGAACCTTTCAGCACAATACCTAGGTATTCAAAAGACAAATACTGACCAAATGACACTTGCTTGCATTGATAAACATCTTTAAATAGAGCAGCTACACCTCCACCTCTCCTAACAGTCCTGCAGACACTTGTAAAATTAAAGTTAGGAGGGCTGTTTCATTGAGGACTGTTGCACTGCAGCTGTCTTCAAGCCATGTTTCATTTAGAAACATAAAATCCAGGTTGTTTGTGGTTATTAAATCATTGATCAGAAATGATTTATTTTTTAGTGAGCGAATGTTTAAAAATGCTAACTTGATGGAATTACATTTTGTCTCTACAGCAATCTTAGATTGACGCATTATAGGCTGCAGATTAGATGGGTCAGCCATACGGCTTGAGAAGGCCTTAGACTTTCTATCACGTGATAAAACCGAAATATAGAAGGCTACAGGCACACTGGGTTCCCGCTTGTTCTGTGAACATTTGTGAATGTTGCTGCTAATATAGCAGGGACCCGACACATATCACTGAGAGCTGTTATCAGTTGTTTTTGGTTCACCTACAGCCGATGGAGGAGGGTTTGGGCCCTGGCGTTGTGGCAGCGGTCGGAGAGCTCTCACAGGAGGAGGAGGGAGAGCTGGGCCTGCTGTCTTTGGTGGTTGTGGGGCCTGCCGTTTTTTAGTTGATATCTGGGGGCTTGTACAAATACATGTAAGAAGTACTTGGCTACAAATCAATTCAACAGTTAGGAGTTTGAGGGTGTGTGGTACAGTATTTACAGTACAAAGAATAATTAAAGTCCTCTCATCTGAAATACTGCTACTGTGTACTAAAAGTGTAATGTGTGAGTAGTGTAAAACCTTGTAGATGAGCCTGCAGGCCAGATTTCCTTATGGTTATTCCATGCACAAGAACATTGTCAACTATAAATAATGCTATATATTTCATCAGCAACAAATGTCCCTTGACCTTATCTCCTTAATTTTTCTTTTCTCCTCCTATTCCTCTTTGTATCCCATTACCAGGATTCATTTTCCAAAACATATAATCACCTGAGCTCTTGTTCATATCATCCTGAGCTTCTGACCTGTGTGTCATCAGTTGTGCTACTTACAGTTTTTTTCAACTGCTTACACACAAAATCTTTACTTGTCACACAATTTCTGAAACCTGACACTCAAACACCAGAACCACACACAAAATATGCAAAACCATAAACTAATTCTCGGACTTTGACTCAGTTTTCAATTTCATAAAACACTTTTTGCAAAACACAACACACAAATCTTTATGTAACACACAAAAATCTAACAGGAAGTATCTTAATTTCCTTTTTCAAACACAACCAATCAAAAACCCACACTAATTCATCAGTGCCTCACACTAAATCCTCAAATGTACAAACACTCATTGCTTTACTTAACACAAACCAATCATGGATTTAGAATAGGCCTATAAATAGGCCAAAGGTCAGTTTATAGGTTTTGAACAATGGCTGCAAACAATGTAGAGAGAGTAAGGGGTGTTGGAGGGAGAGCCAGAGGATGAGGCAGAGTTCGAATTAGAGGAGGAGGAGTTCAAAGAGGAGCAAGGGCAGGAAGAGGATGAGTCGGATGGGGAACGTGACGAAGAACAGGAACAAGAAGAGTGGTCTCTGATGAGATTAGGGCTACTGTCATTGATCATGTTATTGAACCATGGTTTAATGATGAGATCAACACAGTCTCATCCCAACTCTTCACATATTGACGCTTGGTCAGGACCCTTTGGCGTCGTTTTTTGACGCACAGGGTACCCCTTTAGCGTCATTTTTCGACGTGCAGGGTCCTCCATTGCTTTAAATAAGAAACCCTTAGCGTAAATATGCCGAGGCAAAAGGCTTATCGTCATGATTAAATTATTTATTGGGCAATAATATTGCTATTATTGCATATATGTTGGGGTTTTATTTACATTACACTATTTACACATTTATGAGCACGTAACCCAAGCCCTGCCCCTAAACCTACCATTTGTCAATAAAGCACAAGATACAACAGGCAGATGCAACTACCGTCATAATTTTTTTTTTTTTTTTTTTAATAATATTCCAAGTCTTTCGAGGCAAAACGATTTATTTGTGAAAGGATAAAAAAGCTCTTAATGTGTGCTGTCTCTGTGTGCGAATTCAAAAAAATGCCGCCAGAAGTAGCCTTGCGTTAACAATTGGCTCTTGTGTGTCTCGTGACCAATTGGGTCATGCTGTTGTGAAATGCCATTGGCTCTTGAATATCTCGTGACCGTGACCGATTGCGTCATGCTACGGGAGTATCTTTTTGAATGAGATGTGAGCACGTTAGCGGAGCGGGATCATTTTCAGCGATTAAACCTTATGTTTTGCTCTCTTCTTCGCATAAAGATATCTTATGGCTTCAGAAGACTTGGAATGCAACACGACATGTTTGTAATGCATTTATAATGCTTATTTATGGTTGTTTTTTGCAATAAATACCTGTGACTGCACTTATATTTGCCTGTGTGTGTTTTATATTGTTCAGAGGTGGGTAGGTTTAGGGTACGGGTGGGGTTAGGTGCTCCAATGAAAGTAAAAATTTATATAAAATTATTTATATTTTTTACAAATGCATGCAAACCATTAAATTAAGAAAACAACTGAAAACAATGGAGGACCCTTCACATAGAAAAGTGACGCTAAAGGGGTACCTTGAGCGTCAAAAAGCGACGCCAAAACGGTCCTGACCACGCGTCAATATGTGACGAGTTGGGATGAGACTGTGTTGATGAGATAGTCTGGACAGACAGTTTGAGTCAATTTACAGTGGCGGGTATAATTCAAACCTTTAGAAATGAGAACAGGTATATAACAATCTACTGTAATGTACACATTCTAATGTACCCATAATAGCTATTTCAGCATAACATATGGTATACTATAAAACATACATTTTAGCATCAATTTACTGCAGTGCATTGCATGATTGGTCACAGTCTGGTGGGTTACAATACTGTACAACAGTACAGCTGACTGTAAGAATACATTCTGACTATATTGTATAAAATGCATATTATGTTACAATTTGTTACAGTTTCACCTTTTTCAAAATTATGTTTGGTTTCTGTCCATCTACAGATGGTTTATGTATTTCTTTTCTTTCGTACTGTGTGTAATGCAGTATTCACAACCACAAATGCTTACAGTAAAAAATAAATAGTTTGGTTTCAATCTTGCTTTCGTGTTTACTGTGAATTTTTCAAAATCTCTCTGACAATTACTTTCGATCTTGTACAGAAATGTCCATAGGAGCTCATGAAAGAAGAGCTTTAGGTTTTGAATCACTGTGTGTATATGACATATCCAAAAATATATTACAGTTTTTTCTGATGGCTTAAGCACATTTTTTGTAACTATTGGCTATTTTTGCAAAACTCTACACACAAATAAGAAAACCCTTCACCAAATCAGCAAAACATTGTAGTTTTCTTGCAAAAGCTAATAAACCTTGCTTAACTCTTCAAACCTTTGTAAAAATGGTATTTTCGTATCAAACAGTTAACACAAGCCATCACTTTAATAAGCACACAATGCACCAACTACACACTGATGGTATGAATAAAAAACACATCTGGCTTTTGCTTTCTCTGTGCACAAGGTAGGCTATGTCAGTTTGATGTCATACTTTTGTCATAGTTCTGTAAACATAGAGGGATCCAAACTTCAAGTACTGGTGTTTATTTACACACATCAAAACAAACACAAGTGTTTTTTTCCAAATCAAAACAAAATAGTAATTTCATTGAGAAAAAAAAAGAAATCAGTCTACATCGTGTCGTCTCTCTGGGTCCGGCCACAAAATTTCGTCTACATCACATGCAATGTCCTCTAGTCCAAGGCACCGGGGAAAATATCTTCTGGAATGGCGTATCCAGGCCTGACATGATGCCTGGTCAATATCCCCACATGCCTCCTCCATTGCCTGTAAAAGGGCTATGCGTTGATGGGTATGACGGTCATAGACCTTCCAGCGCCAGGCAGAGAAGAACTCTTCAATTGGATTCAAGAATGGAGAGTATGGGGAGAGGTTGAGTACAGTGAAGAGTGGGTGATCTGTAAACCAGTTGCAGACCAAAGCAGCCCTATGGAAACTAACATTGTCCCATATGATGACGTATCTGGTCTGCTCTGGTCTCTGAACATTAGTGAGCATGTCATGTAAGGTGTCCAGGAATGTAATAATGTGTGCAGTGTTATATGGGCCCAGGGTTGCATGATGGTGAACAACACCATTTTGACTTATAGCTGCACACATAGTTATGTTACCACCACATTGTCCTGGGACATTGATTATGGCACGGTGTCCAATAATGTTCCTGCCACGTCTCCTTGTCTTAGTGAGGTTAAAACCAGCCTCATCCACAAAAAACTGCTCATGACCCATGACATCTGCCTCTAGCTCCATCACTCTCTAGACAAGACAAAACAAATTCAGCACAGCAGGCCCATGCACAGCACTACAGTATGCACTTCCAGATTCAGTACCAATGATACTATAGCTTACCTGCACATAGTCATATCGCAGCTGTTTTACACATTCACTGTTTCTTTCAAAAGGTACTCTGTAGATTTGTTTCATTCGGATTCTGTTGCGGGCAAGTACACAACCTAATACAGAAATGCTCACATTGTGTATGTTTTGGAAGGTGGTGTCATCCTCAATTATGCGCTGCTGAATTTCTCGTAGCCTTATGGAATTATTTGCAATCACCATATTGACTATATGGGTTTCTTGTTCTGCAGTGAACATTCTTCCTCTGCCCCCAGCATCTGGTCGTCTAGCAATTCTGTAAAGTAACAATTTCAGTATTTTTACATCTATGGTATTGTTGTGTTTCTCATTAGAATATGGCAGTGCTACAAATCTTAGTGCAAAGTGACTGTACTAACCGATTCTCATTTCGAAATGTCCTTATGATGCTTGCTACAGTGTAGCGGCTCAAGTTAGGCTGAACCCGTTGGCCAGCTTCCCTCAGGGTCATTCCATGGTTGATTACATGGTCCACTATTGTAGCTCTGATGTCATCAGTAATTCTATTTCTTACTCTTCTTACCCTTCCTCTTCCCCCTCCTCGTCCTCCTCTTGCTCCTCCTTGTCCTCTTCCTCTAACTTCACCTCCTTGTCCTTGTCGTCCTCTTCCTCCTCCTCTTCCTCCTACTTCTTCACCTCCACGTCCTCTTCCTCGGCCTCCTCTAATTCTCACTCTTCTCACTCTTCCTGCTCCCTCCATTGTACTCCACACGGACAGCTTATTTATTGTGCTTAGGCTGATTGCAAAGTGAACTAATTATCTAAAACAGTTTTCACATGTGACAGTGTGCCAGACAGTTGGCAAAATAGTGTAAATAATAGCCATAAATGTGTATAGTTTTGCTAGGAGTGTGTTGATCATTTGGAAATTGAGTGTAAAGCAGTGAGTTGTGTTTACAGTTCCGCAAAAAGAGTGCTGTGCAGTGGATTGTACCTACAGTTTTGCAAAGTGTGTGTTACAAAATTGCAAACTGAGTGCAAAGCAGTGTTTGTGCTTTTAGTTTTGCAAACTCAGTGAGTGGTTTTGCTATAAGTATTAATAGTTTTAGAAATTGTGCTATAAGAATCACAGTTAGGGTTTAAGCATTCAGAAAAAACTGTAATAATCACTTGGAATTGGAGTCAGATCAGAATTGGAGCTAGATCAAAATTGAAAGTAAATCCCGACAAATTCAGAAGCGCAAGTAAAAGACCGAACATGAAACCATTAAACCTTCGACCAGGCCACTGGATTCCGTTGTTTGGAATAGCGGGTGGATCCTTACAAGTTTGAGGGTGTACAACTTGTGTTACAGTATTTACTGTACATAGAATAGTGAAAGTTATCTGATCTGAAGTATTGCTGCTATGTACTGTAATTATACTGTATGTGCAAGTAGCACTGAAACCCTGTAGATGAGCCTGTAGGCCAACTTCTCTCATGGTCAGTCCATGCAGAAGAACATGCTCAACTATCCACCTTTTTCTTGACGTAAAAATGGGCGTGGCCATTTGTAAATTCTATGGGTCTAGCTTCCGGGCTCATCCGCGTCCAGCTATTTTTAGCTGCACAAAATCGTTCGTTTTGCTGCTTGATATTGAAAATTAGTGTGTCTTATCATATTATTTTAATGTATTACCTTAATTATGAACACACTGGTTTGTAGTGCAAACAGTTTTGCCGTTTACTGCACGTTGTTATTCTCCTCGTTATTTACCTATAGCGGCTAATGAACCGGAAGTCTCACCCATAGGCTTACTTCCGCGTTGAAGAAAAAGGTGGATAGAGCTTTGTATTTCATCAGAAATTACCTTTGACCTCATCCCCTTCATTTTTATTTTCCTCTCCTCTTCCTCTTTATCTCTCACTACCAGGATTAATTTCCTAAAACACATAATCGCTTGTGCTCTTGTTCATATCATCCTGAGATTCTGACTGTTGTGTCATCAGTTTTGCTACTTAATGTTCACACATGGATAAATGTGTGCTATTTGAGTTTATTTTGTGATGCCAGTTAATTATATTGTGTGTTTGTGTTTTCTGAATGAGAACATGGTTAAACCTGTGCAAAATGATGTAAAAAAAATTTCTGGTTTTGCAGAAAACACTGAGCAAATTGGAACGTGTGTGAAAGCAGGTGAAATGTGTTAAACGTTTTGAGAAACATGTCTTTATTTCGAGAACTGTATGAATGGTTTGGAAAATTAGGCCAAATGAAACAGTTATAGTGTGTTAGCAATCGAGAAAAACTGTAATGAAGTAAAAAGAGAACTTACAAGAAGGAACACCATAAGGATGCAGAAGGCTGATTTTATTTGAAAATTTTCAAATGAGAAAATACAGGGTGATAGAGATTTGAAAATATTTTTTTGTTTGTTTTTTTGTTTTTTTGCCAATGCAGTGCCATTAAACTTCAATATTTTCATTTGATTTCTCATTTGCATCTGAAACTCTAGATTTGGAGCTAAAGAGAGAAATGTGAGTTTTCCATTCTCCCTTTGGCTTGTCCTTATGAAGCCCTATCAGCCTGAGAATGAGAGAGAGAGAGAGAGAAAAAAAATAACATTATGAACTAATACTATAGATCAGTGGTTCTCAACTGGTAGGTTGTAACACAAAAACATTGCAGACAATTTGGTACAATCGTTCTGATTACAAACAATAAAATGCTAGTATTTCATAGAAGCTCATCTGGTCAGAGGAGAACTGGTCTCCCGACTGAGCCTGGTTTCTCCCAAGGTTTTTTTCTCCATTCTGTCACAGAGGGAGTTTTGGTTCCTTGCCGCTGTCGCCTCTGGTTTGCTCAGTTGGGGACACTTAATTTCTAGCGATTATCGTCGATTTGGTTGCACAGATACTATTTAAACTAAACTGAGCTAGACAATGACATCTCTGAATTCAATAATGAAATGCCTTTAACTGAAAATTGAGTGTTTAATCTTATCATTATACATTACTGACACTCTATCCTCCAATTTGATACTGTTAAGTGCTTTGACACAATCTGTATTGTTAAAAGTGCTATATAAATGAAGGTGACTTGACTCATCAAATGTGACATTTGTAATCATGGATTATAACTGTTAAAAAAAGTTGATAAACAAAAAACGAATCCAGACATTAAAAACATTCACTTGCAATGAGGAGAAACTTTGTTTGTTGTGTTTACTGGTGAACAGTTCATGGCAATTTGATTCGTTTTCATTGTCTCTTGATTTTAGCAGCAGAAAACCTGAAATTACTTTCAATCAAGTTTGTTAATCTTGCATGTGTACCTGAAGAAGTTGGGGTCATCATTATTCTTCCAGATCTTCTCCAGCAGTTGCACACTGGCAGCAATGCCCATATCTGCAGCTTTATTATGCAGTAAACCATGACTAGAATCAATGGCGTCTTTATTAATACCATCCCAGCTTCTCCCAGTGCCAGTTGTGAAGTCTAGAGTACCTCCATGGCTGCACTTTCCTGTCAAGAAATTATAATATTCAGTATGATGATCTAATGTATCAAATGGCTGAGCTCATGAATGTTCTGTTTGTAGCCTATCTGATGATTTTCAATCTTTATATGAAGTATTATAAATATAGGGGGAAAAAAGACTATTACCGTTTTTTTTGCTTTTTCCAAAGAATCCTGAAGTCAGAATCTTTTTTTCTAAAATTGAATCCTTAATTTTTGCCCCAGAGTTTGTATCGGGAATGTTACTTTCACATGTTTCAGTGTTTTCATCTGGAGGGAAGACAAACTCATTTTATTGCTTAACATGTTTCATTGCTTAAAGGGATAGTTCACCCAAAAATGAAAATTAGCCAAAGATTTACTCACCCTCAGGGCATCATACGTGTGTCTGACATTCCTCTTTCAGACGAACACATTCGGAGTTATATTCCACATTGTCCTGTCTGTTCCAATCTGTATAACTGCAGTGAATGGGGCCCCTGTTTCTGAATCCGAAAAAAAAAGTATCCATCCATCACAAAACTACTCCACACGGCTCTGGGGTGTTAATAAAGGACTTCTGAAGCGAAACGATGCGTTAGTTTAAGAAAAATTTTAAAACTTTATAAACTGAAATGTGCATCTTCCTGTCTCTCAAGCAGGTGCGTTCACGACAAGGCGGTCGAGCATATGACGTAGGCGTAACGTAAGATCTGGAAATAAGACTAGTGTCGCGAGAGTAATATCCGGGAAGAAGCGTGTAATCTCGCGAGAACCAAGTTTTGTATACAGCACAGGAAAACCATGTGAACAAGTAAATTGTATCTGTTGATACCCGGGATGTTTAAATAAGTTTGTGACAGGTGTTTTGTTTTGCTTTCTCCTCTGTGCATCCGTGTTTGTCATGCACATTCTCCTCGGATCTTACGTTACGCCTTTCGTTACGCCTACGTCATATGCTCGACCGCCTTGTCGTGAACGTGCCTGCTTGAGAGACAGGAAGATGCACATTTCAGTTTATAAAGTTTTAAGAATCAACATTTTTCTTAAACTAACGCATCGTTTCACTTCATAAGTCCTTTATTAACACCCCAGAGCGGTGTGGAGTAGTTTTGTGATGGATGGATACTTTTTTTTTTTTCGGATTCAAAAACAAGGACACCATTCACTGCAATTATACAGATTGGAACAGACAGGACAATGTGGAATATAACTCCGAATGTGTTCGTCTGAAAGAGGAATGTCAGACACACCTAGGATGCCCTGAGGGTGAGTAAATCTTTGGCTAATTTTCATTTTTGGGTGAACTATCCCTTTAACATGTCACATAGGCTAAATAAAAGGAAAACCAAAAACAATTATTTACTTTAATTTAGATTCATTTAACTTAGTTTACCTCAATTCTGAGATAAATTTATGCTCAGCATATAATTATGTAGGCACACACACACTCTTACCTGCAGGGTTGGGTATGTTCTCTTCTAAATTGATCAGGGCAGTACAGGGTTCAGTGTTTCCCAGCTCTATCCAGTTACTGTGGCTGTAGAAATCCTTTCATTTACCAGACAACACACATGTGAGAAGATATTCACTTTCAGTTCATATGATCCATTTAGTAAAAATCAAACTTTATCTCCTCTTACAAAAAGTAAGTATACTTCAAGTTCATTTTATTAAGTATACTTAAAGCTGCAGACTGTAAGTGTTGCCTCTTTGTCGCCATCTCTGTTTGAAACCTGCAATTGCAGTTATTTGTGGAATTATCATCTTTGTGTGGGTTGTGCATCAGCATGGCTCCTCAGCGCGGATCAATCTAATGTTTTGAGGTGAATGTGTGGCTGTCAGTCACGGCGCCAGTGTGGATATTCACTGTACTTCAGAATCATAGATTCTACGTCTTGGAAGTATGAAGAATTTTCTATCTTAACTATCTTAACACATTAAGCCATATTAAGTGTTTATGATTTTCTACGGGAGGTTTAAAAGCCTTTCATGAGAGCATTGCATTCATCGCTGTTCTGTGGCCACGGATTTGTGGGTCTTGTCTTTTTTCTTACAGATGACTTGCATGCAGGACCCTGTAATGTTTGTTATTATATTAAATTAGTTTTAATCGTTTAACCACTACAGCATCTTGTCTCCATGGCAACACGCACGATTTGTGTGGATTGCAAGTGAGGTGGCAGGCAGCGAAGAGTGAAAGCAGCGATTGCAAGTGACATTGTAATTTAGTTTCTTTTTTCTTGTCTTCACCACCTGGCTACTTGTGTAAAATGTTGAGATATTAAATTAAAAAAAAAAAAAAAAAAAAAAATTAAATTAAATAAAAAATAAAAAAAGACTGCAAGTGACGTCACTTGCGGAAGTGCAGGTGTCTGAGAGTGCAAGTGCATGTCTGCAGCCAGACCCTTCTTGTTTATACTCGCGCTTGGCTCCGCACCGCAATCTTTACAAGCGCATCTGGCAATATGGATGAGGCTTGACGCACGCGCGCAACCTGTGTCAGCTCGCGCCTGGCTCCGCGTTTAAAACGAATGTAAATTCAGTCTAACTGCTTGCTAATTTCACTTGGATGAAATGAACCATTCAGCACATTTTCCACTTCTTAAAATCCCAAATACTTAAAAATCAATAAATCTGACAAATTATAAATAAATCAGCCTATGTAACATTGCAATTGCATTGGTTTTAATGTAAACTATAATGGTGTCTACTGTTATTTCATGGATTCTATTGGTGGAATGTAATATGGCAACCAATAGAACAACAGTAATTCCTACTGAAATAATGCCCAAAACAAAAAGGAATTTTGTAATGGTTTAATGGAAACTGTAAGGTTTTCTGTTAATGCTTTCTATTGTTTTGTTTTTTTTCAGCAGGGTAACAATACTCTGTGCTGCACATTATTGACAACATTGAGCTGAAGCTTGACTTTGCAAATTTTAAATCATAAATCAAATCGCAATGGCAATATCTGTAAAAAAAAATCGCAATTTGATATTTTCCCCCAAATCGCACAGCCCTAGTGGAAAATAATTAAACGTTCTCTTTTGAACTGCGCCTTCACTTCCCTTTTCCTTTTCTTCATTTTCTCCAATATCTCTGTCACTCCCTTTTTCTTGTACCTGTCACTTCTTTACCAGCAGGTCTACTGTTATTAACAGAACTGTGTTCACCTTGTTGCAAAACAACCACCTCATTGCAATTTGTTTGCACATAATGTTGTTATTTCTCTTAAAATGACTTAAATACCCAAGATTTCACAAACCTATAATTCATACAAATATATTAAAACAAATTTTCTAAAGTGCCTAAATGCCAAAATTATTACATTGAAAATCCTAATACTGAACACACTATTGTATTTTTGGGCTGACTGATATTTTTGTGTTGCTGTTTGCTCTAGCTCCCTCCCTTTCTATACAATAAATCCATGTGAATATCTGCCTGCTAAATTTATTAATGTAACTTTCCAATCGATAATGATGTCCATTAGCACAGTATTCTGACTATTGATAATAATGGGGTGCTACCGACAGCCTAACTAGGTAAATAAAGACAAAACTACAGTAGCGTATTACAGATGAAACTGACCTGCACCTAAAGCCCTGAACAGGTTAGTAATTTCGCTACATTTAACTGTTGCTTCTGGCCGTTTCCTCTCCTTCATCGAGTCCCGCGCATCGACTCTGTTCAAAACCGTTAGATGGAGGCAAGGAACAGACATGAAGCGCGGTGCTGCCAGTCAAGACTAACCGATTTATGATTTATTATCGATTTATTAGGAAATGCCACAATCGGAAATGATCACTTTAGCACACTGGGAAGGCAAAAATAAATAAATAAATAAATACATTAAAATAAAATAAATAATAATAATAATAAAAAAACAAATTAAAAAAAAAACACAGGGCAGCGGTCCAAATCAGCCGCCAGGCCACCGGGAAACGTCCATAGACGGGATTGGGCGAATTATTCCAGCTGCTGTGAGAAAAGGCTATTAATGATCCGCCACCTGCAGCATCCTTATGCGATATAGCTTACTAGCTGGGACTCTTCTTTATGTTTACAAATGTGACGTAATGACACAAAGATGAACGGCGGCGTGCTTGTATTTCCCACGAAAACCTACCTGTACCACTCAAATTAGAAAACATTATTACAAGCTTACCGTTGTGAATCGGGCTAAGGTAAGGAGATAGTTTTGAACACTGACTGGTTATGTACTTGTCCAAAAATTTATTTTGGATAATGTTTAACCAAAAAAGTTACGGATTGCAGCTTTAAGTAAAGGTCAAGTATATTTAAGTATACTTTATGTAGTAATTGTACTAATATCAAAGTACCAGTAGTATGCTTGTAAGTGTACCATTTCAATACTACTTGGGAGTAAATTGGCCCACTTGTTAGTTTATAACAGCATACTTTTATGGATACTTTAAGTGTAACAGTAGTAAACTGAGTATACAACTAGTTTACAACTAAGTTTGTCATTTGTACTGCAACTATACTACAAGTGAACTTCTAGTTATAGAATAGTTAAATATAGTTAAATACTTGTAGCATAATAAAGTACTTTGAAGTATACTTTCAGTAAACTACTAGTTTGCTTATTTTGGTAACACTTTATTTTAATGACCAATTCTCACTATTAACTAGTAGTTATTAGCATGCATATCACTAGCATATCGGCTGTTTATTAGTACATAAAAAGCACATATTAATGCCTTATTCTGCATGACCATATTCTAGATCCCTACCTAAACTTAACAACTACCTTACTATTAATTAGCAGCAAATTATGAGTTTATGGAGGGAAAATGCTTAGTTAATACTGAACGTGTGTTCCCTAATCAAAAGTGTTAATGTAGTTTTTATCCTGCAAGTATATTTGTAAGTTTTTTTAAGTGAACTTAACATCCTACTTGTTTACTATTTATATATTTGAACTTCAAGTAGATTTGAAGTAAATTCCTTTGTACACTACCAGTAGACTACACAAAAATTCACATACTCACAAGTATCTATTTTCTTTATAAATCAATATTTTCAAACAAATCTATAGTATTAGATGCCAAATCATAAAACAATGACACTCAAATTGACAACTAGCTAATATTCCATATTATATATAATTCCATATAACTAATATTCCGTCCTAAAACTTATTATAAATTTAAACAGGTACGTTTTTTATATAGTATGTAAAACTATGTGGAAAAAAAAAAGAAAAAGAAAAAAAGTTTAATAGGCTACTCAATCAAAGGAGCAAATAAAATACAAGCCAAATATTCTTTAGAATACTTTTAAGTATAGCCTATGTCAGTCAAAGGATTAAGTTCAAGTATTGGCCAAATAGACTTTTCTGTCAGTATAAGTCAAGTATAGTATAAAAAGTAGACTGAAAGTTTACTTTATTTTTAGTTTAAACAAATTGTACTAATAGCACACTTGAATAAACTTCTTTTGTGTAAGGGTCTGCAGTTTCACTGTAATCCATTGGTCTAAATTCATTCTTGAACCGTCTTTCAGTTCTCATTTTAAGTTTTGCGTCCGACTCACCTGTAAAGTATGCAGGATTGCCCCAAGTGTCTTTCGCGCATCTTCAAAATTCTGCTTTTTCACGTGAGCTGTGATATCCTCCATTCCCTTGATGATGAGGGCTTTACCGTCAAGAAATTTCTCGCTGTCAAAATGATATTTCTCACTGAAAGGATGGTCAATGTCTGTTTTTACGTTGTAATAGGTGATAATTTTTATGCCTGTTTCAAAGTTACTTTTAAATGCATCTTTTTTGCAGGCCTTTGCCAGTGTCTGTGCATTCAGTGGTTCTGGCTAAAAACAAACAAAAACAAAAACATACACACACAAGCACAAAATGTCTAGTTAGTTGTCACTAAATTGATGTGAACATCAGATCAATTTTAAATAAATCCACTACTTTGTTTTAGCTGATGTCTTTTTCCATCTGCATTCATTTTAAAATGGCTCATTTATCAATGACATTTTACCAAGGAGTATATTTCTATCATATTACTGATGTTATGTATTTTTAAAATGCATCTGAAATCTGCTATCATGGTAGCAGTGTATGGAGTTGTATTTTGTATTTATTTTTTGAAGATGTCAGTTGTTTTTCCTACAAAAATCTGTTGCAGCGTTTGCCGAAAGCACACAATGCTTGTGCATTTTACACTCTAACATTTGGTTGGTTTCTTATTTCTCTTTGGATCAATAAATTATATCAATACTAAATACTGTATTAAAAGTGTGTTATGATTGCTGCTGAACATATATTGTCTAATAGATTAATTAATAATTAATTATTCTCTTTCACGCACAGATCATACGTATCTTCATACCTTTGTGAAGCCTTCAACACTCTCGCAGACCTTTGCAGTAGCACGTAAAATGGCTGATTTTGTGATGTCTTGATGATTTTTAGAGTTTGGCTTTTCCTTAATATGAAAGGTCTGAGCACAAATCAGAAGAGCCAGCAGGAAAAATGCGCTCCTCATTCTCAGATGATTATGAATATAAAAACGACTCAAAGAGATCTTGAAAGGTCGGTTGCCCTCAGTCAATCTCGTATGACCTTAGGCCTAGTGTGCTGCATAATATATACATTGTCATTTGAATTGATATGAAGAAAATTTGCACCTAAAGATATGAACATTTGTATAGATATCACATCGCAGCTTCCTCAGAAGACTATCTGTAGTATGTCTGAAATGTAGCTTTCATCATTTTATCAAGTCATTTACCTCATCAAAGACGTTTTGAAATTAAAAACCCCATGTCTGATACAAATTCTTTATTGAGTGGTGCAATTAAAAAAAAATCTTTCATTGAACATGCTTTTCCATCTTTCGGTGCGCCATTTGGCTATACTGCTGTCATCTTACAGCTGATCTCTCTCCTTGCTCTTCTCAATAAATTCTTATTGCACTCGCACTTGGATCTTGAGACTCCTCATTGTGACAAATACAAGATAATTTTGTAGAGTTAACGACATGCTTGTGTTGATGCTATTTTCAGCCTGTTTTCAGCATGAGGACTGTTACTGTTTTAGACAATATGAGGATTAGATCTCTTAAACCATTTAAAGAAACGGATATTTGGTATGGATATAGAAATGCTTACAGATCTTAGTTCAACATTAATAAATCCTATGAATTATTAACCTTTCAATTTCTCAGGGAAACTTTCCACTTTTCTACATGTAATTGCAGGTCTATCATTATTGTACCTATAGCATGGGGGTACATTTACATGACAAAGAAAAAAAAAAGACAGAAAAGTTTTTATTTTGCTATTTTTAAATGTTTTGCATACAGACAACAACTTTGTCAATCAACATTTAGATTGATTACTAATGCATCATTGCGAATTATACTCCCTTTTGAACTGGACATCATTGCATACAAGCCGGGAAATTCACTGGTATATTTTTATTTATAAAGTTCTGCTGGGCTTATTACCTGAATATCTTCAACAGTTGCTGAAACCTCATTTTAATATAAAATTAGATCATCTAATTATATTTCCTTGGCTATTCCTAGAAAGAAAAAGCTCTCGGTTACTCGCATAACCTCCATTCCCTGAGATGAGGGAACGAGACATTGTTATGGGAAATACCCATTTCTATTAGAGGATGCCACATCACACCAGGGGCGGAGTTAACTCCATTGAAACAGAATGTGAAATGGCGGTGGCTTCGGCGCTTTCACATATAGATTAGTTGAAATTGTTTAATTTCAATGAAATAATTTGTTATGATGCAATGGCCGTACCGGTGCTCAATAAGCAGAGTATGATGGTGATCAAGTCCTAAAAGACGTGGTGAACTATATCATAATACTGTGATAAACTGATAGGGACAGCATTGAATTGGTGGTGCGTCAATACAGGGTGTATACGACCTAGCTGAAACCACTGACCACATCTCAAATCATAACTGAGGCCGAGTAGGCGCGTGCGCTGCTCACACTGACAGCACATGCGAGGCAAGCGACGACACATCTAGGTTATAAAACCTTGCGAAAGTGCTGGGTGACGACAAGCCTGCCGCCATATAACTGTCCTGAATAGATATGCCATTTGCCTAGGCCCAAGAGGACGCGAATCCATGGGTTGAGTGGGCCCGCACTCCTATAGGACATTCCACGCACTTAGAGCTATAAGCCAAAGCAATTGTGTCGACGATCCAGTGTGACAGCCTGTGCTTGGACACAGGCAGGCCTTTTGTGTGTCCACCAAAACATACAAATAGCTGTTCCGAGAGTCTGAACTGTCTAGAGCGCTCGATATGAGTGCGCACCGCATGTACAGGGCACAGCAGGAGTGTATTAAGCGGCTCCGTCCCGGCCGGTGTTTCAGGGCGGAAAGCATGTGTTATGACCTGCGCTTTAAATGGAGTCGAAAGCACTTTAGGCACATAACCATTTCTAGGCTTCAAGGTGAGTCTGCAATCACCTGGCCCGAATTCAATACATGAGTCGTCAATTGAAAGCACCTGCAGGTCTCCATCTCGCTTAACAGAGGCCAGTGGGAGCAGGAGCGCTGTCTTGAGAGAGAGCGCTCACAAGCTCGCTGATTGTATGGGGCATCAAGCACAAGTGCCAAGTCCCAAATGGGTAGAGTAGAAGGGCAAGGAGGGTTCAGCCTTCTTGCTCCTTTTAAAAATCGTATGATCAGGTCATTTCTGCCGATCGGCGATTTTCGACATGCGCATGAAAGGCTGTTATAGTGGCCACATAGACTTTTCAATGTGGATGGCATACGACCACTATCAAATCGCTCTTGAGGGAAGGCAAGAATTATTGGTTAAGAGATCTGTTACTGGTATTGGGGTCTTCGCCCCGCGATACGCACCAAATTGAAAAAACTCTCCATTTATGTGCGTAAAGATGCCTCGTGGAAGGAGCCCTAGCCTCAGAGATAGTGTTCAACATGCGCTGAGGAAGTGCATCTGTTACTGGCAAGCTCCGTCGAGCGGCCAGACATGAAGGCTCCATGACTCTGGATTTGGGTGCCATTTCGTCCTTGTGCTTGAGAGAGGAGGTCTCTCTTCAGTGGGATAGTTCACGGGGGGACTACCTGCATCTCCACCAATTCTGGGAACCAAGGCTGATTGGGCCATTTCAGTGCCACTAACAGAACAGATTCCTTTTCCTCTCTGATTTTGCAAAGCACGCGAAGCAGAAGTTTCATTGGAGGAAAGGCATACTTGCGTACTTTCGGCCAGCTGTGAGCTAGTGCATCCACTCCCAGGGGAGAGTGTGTCAGTGAATAAAACAGTGGGCAATGAGTGTTCTCCGCTGATGCGAAGAGATCCACCTCCGCCCTGCCGAATACACTCCAAATCATATTGACTGTCAAAGGGTGTAATCTTCACTCCCCGTGGACTACCCCACCCTTCGACAGTAAGTCCACACCATAGTTCAGGCGTCCGGGGACATGTACTGCCTGGATGGAGAGGAGGTGTCGATCTGCCCACAGAAGGAGGTCTCTCGCTAGCTGCAGCAGTGGTCGCGGGTTCACACCGCCTGGGTGATTTATAAACGCTACCACTATCATGCTGTCCATCCTGATGAGAACGTGACGGTGAAGAATGTCTGGGAGAAAGCACTAGAGCGCTAGGTGTACAGCATGGAGATCCAGACAGTTTATGTGCCATGACTTCTCCGTTTCTGACCATGTCCTGAAGGCTGGTCTGCCATCGCATACGGCTCCCCAGCCTGTGCTGGATGCATCTGCCGTAACATTCTTTCTCCTGATCACTTGGCCAATACGAACACCCCGGTGATACAGAGTCGTATTGCGCCAAGGGGTCAGTGTATGCAAGCAGTCGCGCGTCACTTTTATGCGCAAGGCGCCCGTGCGCCATGCGTTTTGTGGCACCCGGCTCTTTAGCCAGAGCTGAAGTTGTCGCATATGTGGGAGCCCTAGTTTGCACACTGTCGAGGCAGCAGCCATCTGGCCGAGCATCCTCTGAAAGCATTTTAGCGGGAGAGAACACCCTAATTTGAAGACTGCGAGAGAGCTGATCAGTTTTTGTGAGTGCTCCTCCAGCAGACGCGCTCGCAAATTGATTGAGTTCAGCTCCACTCCTAAAAAGGAGATGTTCTGGCTCGGTACCAGCATGCTCTTTTGCATATTTACAGTCAGCCCTAAGCTTGTCGCTGAACAGCGCACTCTCTGATTGGGCTAAGACTAGCCAGTCGTCGAGATAGTTCAGGATGTGCATTCCGCTCTGCTTCAGAGGAGAGAGAGCAGCATCCATTCATTTCGTAGGGGCCAGACATAAGCAGAAGGGCAGGACCGTGAATTTGTACGCAATAACCCTCGATTGCAAATCTCAGGAAGCGCCTGTGGTGGGGGGCTACCTGAATGTTAAAATAAGCATCCTTTAAATCCACGGAGATAAACCAATCTCCTGGTCTGATGTGTGAGAGGATTTGTCTCAGCGTAATCATTTTGAACGAGCACTTTGAAAGCGCACAATTCAGCGGTCTCAGGTCCAAGATTGGGCGGAGTCTGCCGTCTTTCTTTGGCACCAGAAAATAACGACTGTAGAAGCCGCTCTCGCGGTCTGTGAGGGGCACCGTCTCTACAGCGCGCTTTGCAAGAAGATTGTGTATTTCCTCTAGGCTCTAGAAGAACTGAGGCATTCCGCTCTCGTACAGTGGACATTAACACACCGTTGAAACAGGGCGGTCTGCGGAAAAACTGAAGCGTGCAGCCGCTCTTTATTGATTTCATAACCCACTCTGATACCCCATGGCGTGCCTGCGACGCTTCTGTGAACTGTGACAGGGGGCGAGGCGGACTGCACACCGTGACCATTGCTCTCACCACCCGCAACAGGCAGGGGTCACCAATGGCGACTATGTTATGACTTTATTTTTTTTCCTGATTGTTTTGCGATCACATCTTTTATGTCCACGTATTAAACTGAGACGATGCGCATCGAAGTTTTAATGGAAAAAAAGAGTTTCAAACAGTCCTCATCTCTGCCGAAATGCCTGCTAAACACAGCTCAGTTGTGCAGCGCGAGAGAGATCAAAATGACGGAGACGTGCAAAGTGAAAGTGCAGAAAAGCAGTGTCAGGGTTGGGGTGAAGGGATGAGGCGAGGACTCAGTGGTGCAGGAGAATGGGCTTTTATTGAATAATAAAAAATAAAACAAACCAAACTACCCCGTAGGGGAAAAACAAGGCAAGGCAAGGCAAGGCAAACACAAGGACACATCCACAGGAATATAGATGACGAACTGGCACAGGACATCAAACACAAGGAGATTATAAAGGCAGCAAATTAGGAGGGTAACGAGGAAAACAGGTGGGGCAAATAACCAATAATCAGGAAACAAGATGGGTGGGGTCAAGACAATTGACATGAGAGCACATGGCACACATAAACTAAGACAAAAGCCATGTGCTCACACAAAACAAAAACAAGCACATGGCCAGCAACACAAATCACCAGCCATGTGCTAAACAGGACACGAACACGCAGCTAATGAGAATACTCATAAGCCGCGCGTTCACACAAGACATGACAACATGAAAGCACGCAGCCAATGAAAAACACAAGCTGCGTGCCACACAGCACAAGACATAACATGAATGCACGCAGCCGATAAAAACACGAACTGCGTGCAACACAAAAACACAACGTACGCGGACAAAAGAGCCTGCGGCTGAGCGAACTCGAGACCGCACGCTCACACAACAAGACAGAACATGGAGCGCGAGTGTCCGAACCCCGACACAAAACCGAAACTCAAGACATGAGTGCCGGGATCCGAACACCACGCTCCAACACAAAACAAGGCACGCAGACAAGAGAGCGCACACTCGAGCCGCGCACCCACATAAAACAGGACAAGACGGGAGCGTCAGGGCTCTGTCACAAAACCATGAATAACACTAGACCGAAGTGACAGAACCCTGAAAAGCAGTGTCTATTTCATGCACAACTTGAACAAACTTCAACAGGTAAAGCTGTCAGCTGTGTGAATATTGGCAATATCGTTAACAATTCTCGTTTATAATCATTATTAATATGGCTTCTTGTTATCAAGATCTTTAGTCTATATGCTGAGTTCTGTAAATGCGTGAGCTTCATATTAGCCTGTTTGTGGCGCACTTGCCGTCCAGTAATCACAATAAGCTTTGTGCTTTGTTACTTTTTAATAAACAAAGTATCAGCTTTAAAATTCTGCCAAATTCATAACAAAATTAATAGATACGGTTTTGACGCTCTTTAATGCGGCAGGCGTAATCGCTTTAGCGCCTCAGTTCAAGCGGCAAGTGAACACATTATATCTTTCTCTATTTTAGTATGAAATGAATGTGAATTAATATCAAAAGGTAGGCTATTTTATAAGAGAGCCTACACTTATTGAAATGTCTCATGTAATCGCTCATTCTGTGGCAAACTGTGGAAATCTTGTAAAGCTTGTAAACAATGCCACGTAACAATATCTAACCACTGGCCATCCATAAGCTCATTGGTCAGCTAGAAAAATAATTATAAAGAGGACCATTTTGCTATATTTATTCGCTCTTGCATATTAATATTTTTACTTAACCTGTTGTCTACATGATAAAAAATGCAAAAACCGACTGGATGTGTGAGAGATTTGACAACATTTCTATAGGATGCATTGAGGAGGAGCCCAAACTAACACTGTAAAAAGCGATCAGTTGACTTTTCTTTAAAAAATTGAGGAAACCCAGGGCTCGCAAAATCGCGGGGCTATTGCGTTTTCCAGTTGGGCTACCAAAATGTATCACTGCCCTGCCCAACAGGCTAACATAAATACCGTGGGTCCTTAAAAAGCTCTCAGTTTACTTGTATAAAATTTACAGCCATAAAAAGTTTTAAATATGTTAAATGGTATAAGAAAAGTCTTAATTATAATTTCAAGAGGTCTTACAGTTGGGGATGGAAAGACAAGAACCGCGATACAGCTGGATTAAACTTCAAAAGGCAATGATGTCATTGAATAAATATGAGTTTGGTGTAGGGAATATTAACAAGTCCCGCCCATTTAGAGCTGGCTCCAACCTCCGTTTATACCCATCTCGGAGAAGCCGCTATATTTGCTCCTAAAGAGCCAACTTAATGCATAATTAAAGAAATACATTAAGTGAACTTGACAATTCTGAGTTACACTGACAAATAACAGTTTGAAAATGTGTTGTTCACTTTTTATTTTAAGTTGGACCAACTTAAATTTATTAAATTGCAATTACTTAAAAGTTCTTATGGTCCATGATATATACTAATTATACTATATACAAAATATACTAATCCCCCCCCCCCAATGCTGAATCCACTTTTTAAGGTCATAACAATAAATACATAAATTCAATGACAGACAGAGACAGATTATTAACAATTCAAACAGTGTTTATTTAAACCTCAAATGGTTTTAGCATTGCAAAATATAAAATGCACCATGTTTTTAAATAAAAAGAACGCTGAAAGAAACAAAAATAAAACATTTCAAACATGTAAAATAAAAACAAAACAAAAACAATACAAAACAATTTTAAATTATACGTCCAAAAAATAATTGCAGTTCTATAAAGAAATGCTCTGTTACATTTGCGCCTGATGACTGCTCGCACATCAGATGTACTTGTGTGTGGAAACTCAGCAAGAACAGCATTTGTTAAAGTAAAAGAGGTATGGTCAGAGGGCATGTTCATACAACATATACTTTACTACATCAGACTGTAAATATCCATGATTAGCAGTGAGGAATTGTATCAGTACGTCACGTCAATATTGCTTCCAGTTGTGACGTTCCCGTTCCCCCAGTCTAGGGTTGGGAGTGGGAGTAACAGGTTAACTAAGACTTATAAGGAAGAAATCAATAAAAACGTGGAGGAATCACTCCAATCCTCCACCCCAGAAATGCAACAACCACTTAGTTTGGCGAATTAAAACGGTTTATTTATAAAGCAAGAATCATGGAAGCAATAAATGTCTTCAGGAGAGGGCCTGGCCAAAACAACAAACAAAACAGCAGTTAACTAACAGGAGGAGTCCTAAATAACCTATTCAGGAAAAAGAAAAGAAATCAACAACAAAAGCTTTCCTTAACTCCCTCACTAACCAAAAACAGGGATAAACAGGAGTACAAAATAAAATGGCACCCTCCCCCTACAGCTTCCAATCTAACCATAAATAAAATAAAGAAAAGAAGTTACAATACCTTTGGATACCTTAACCCTTTAGCTAGCACCCCCATATTGGGACTCACAGCTGAAAATGACCTATCTAACTTAAAATTGTAACAGTTCCTGACCTCAGCCTGCTACACACACAATTTAGGTATCTTTGGAAAGAAGACTTTCCATCATCCAGAGCTGAAAATGTTTAAAAAGATAAAAAGTTATAGACACTGAAGTGCCCTGAAAATGTTTTTTACCACACTGAATGTTTTTTTATTTCATATACAAATACATGAAATCAGTCCTGGAGCGATCCAGAAAAGTAATGGGTTGAAAGTCACATGTCTCATGAGTTTATATTTTAAATTTGAAGATGATACCATGAAAAATAAGATTCTTGCAACCATTTTTCTGAGAATATGTCTACCATTCACCACAAAACACAAACACACGTATGAAGAATGTTGAAAAAAAAAAAAAAAAAAATTGACAGGTGCGTCATCACAAGAGAGCGCTAGAATTCAAATTAACAATATTCCGTGTATCTGTCACTTTTTTTTTTTTTTGGATGGTCTCATTCTGTTTGTAACAATGCGTGCTACAAAACCGTGTTGTTGTTTTTCCACCAAGACGCTGTTTTTGAGCGTCATTTATTCCATAACGGACACAAACAATAACTCTCCTGAAGAAATGAAATGTAAACAAAGGAATATCCATCCATATTACAACGTTATTGTCTCGTTGGACTAAAAGTTCTCTATGGGATCTTGTTCAGTGGACCCTTACCTCTCTAAATAAACCGGGATTTACAGCAGCACTCAATATTACAGCGAAGCTGGTATGTATTGCGTTTTTATTATGGATGTTTTGATGTGTACTGCTTACACAAATTTAGCAAATACATTCCTTATAAGCTTTTCATCGAAAAACGGAAATCTATCATCGGATGCTTGAGGCTTAGACCTTCAGAATGATACATAGTTTGTCAAGATTAATTTTGTCTATATGTAAACATTGCCACCTGCAAACACAGAGCGTTCAGTGCGCCGGCGTCCTAGTGCAGGTTAACAGGTTAACAAGCAAGTAAGTTAAAGAAAATTTACATGCACTACTTGTGGTTACAGCATACACTGCTGTTCAACAGGACTACAACCTACACTCAGAAGTTTTCACTCAACAGTTAATTATTTAAATTCACCCACAATCAACAAATCTCTAAAGAAGAAACCCCCAACACAAGTCTGGGGCAGGGGAGAATAGAGCCTTCCCAAGCAGTGTTCATTCTGCTCTTTTGCAGCAACAGCGTCTGCAGCACGCTCTCTGATGAGCACCACCTGTGGGCAATTTGCAACTGCCAAGCAAGCAGAGAGTGAGAGAGAGCACACACATAGGCGAAACATAACCACGCCCAAAGAGCGGGAAAACACACCAACAGTGCATTTCAAATACAACACATACATCCTAGGGATGTAACACCCCCACCACTAAGAATACAACCCAAGGTTTGTAGTCAACACTTTTACTCTTACCAGTTACACTTGGAAAGAGGATACTAGGGACAGCGAGAGAACAATTTCATACTCTTGAGAGAGCATCAGCCATAACATTTTCAGCGCCCTTCTTGTGACGGATGTCCAGATTATACCCTTGGACAGCGAGAGACCACCATAGTAATCGCTGGTTGGAACCTGACATACGGGAAAGGAACACAAGAGGGTTATGGTCAGTATACACGATGATAGGATTGGAGTTAATCCCCAAATATACCTCAAAATGCTGTAGAGCAAGCAATAACGCCAGAGATTCCTTTTCAATTACACTATAGTTCTGTTGTACTTTTTAATTTTTTTGAAAATTGGGAAACAGGATGTTCAATATGGTACCCATCCTCCTGTAGAAGGATCGCCCCAGCCCCTACAGCGCTTGCATCCACTTGTAGTCTGAAAGGCAATTTGAAGTTTGGAGCAGCCAGGACAGGTGCATGGCAGAGCAGATCTTTAGCAGCTTCAAATGCAAGTTGAAAATGACTGGTCCATAAAAACCTTCGGTTGGTACTAAGAAGGTCTGCAAGTGGAGCGACAAGGGCAGAGAAATTGGGACAGAAACTTTGATAATATCCTGTCATACCTAGGAAGCGTCTAAGTTCACGTTGGTTACAAGGCACAGGGAATTCGAGTATAGCTGAGATTTTTGCCTTAACAGGTTTAACCATTCCCTGGCCTACCTGCTTGCCCAGGTATGTAACAATTCCTTTTGCAAACTCTCATTTGGCAAGGTTTAGTGTCAAAGAATCTGCGGCAAGGCGTTTGAAAACCTTTTCGATGGTCTTTAGGTGGTCTGTCCAGTTATCTGGATACACTACAATATCATCCAGATACACTTCACTGTTTGGGACATCAGACAATATCTGTTGCATCATGTGCTGAAACGTAGCAGAAGCATTTCGCATTCCAAAAGCTAGGACCCTGTATTGTTTGGAAACTATCAGGGGTAACAAATGCAGAAACTTCAGAGGCACATTTTGTGAGGGGCACTTGCCAATAGCCTTTTAGTAGATCTAACTTGGTAACATATTTCGCTAAACCAACTCTATCGACACTGTCTTCCATCCTAGGAAGGGGGAAAGAGTCAGGTTTTGTTACGCCGTTGACATTCCGATAATCAGTGCAAAACCGGAAGCTATTATCAGGCTTTGGAACAAGTAAGGCTTTTGGAACAAGTAAGCAGGGAGAGCTCCAAGGACTCTGGCTGAGTGTAGCGATTCCATGCTGCAGCATATACTCAACTTCTGTCTGCATGATCACTCGTTTCCGGGGATTATCTCTGTAAGGATGTTGTTTTATGGGGGCAGCATCACCAACATCAATATCATGAACACACACAGTAGTTCTACCTGGCACATCACTAAATAGGGTAGGAAATGCATACAGTAATTTGGTTAAATCCTTAGACTGTTCATCAATCAGATGAGAAAGGAAATGTGGAAGATTTTGCAGGATTGCAGAATTCTTCAGACAAGTAGAAAAAACTGGAACGTCACTGTTCATCAAGCCATCCTCCTCCAAGGAGTAATTTGCCATTACACCCACAGTGGCAACAGAGGCAGGCAGTGGGGAACTCCCAGTCTGACCTGTAGTCACTTCAGAATGAGCCCCGTCTACATAGGTCTTAAGTCGGTTTACATGACAAATACGACTTTTACATTTCCTGTCAGGAGTGGCAACAAGAAAGTTTGTCTCATTTAACTTCCTTTTGACCAGGTATGGACCAGAGAATTTCACATGCGAAATAGAACCGGGTATTGGAAGTAGAACCAACATAGGATCACCAGGGCGAAAGTCTCTTTTTACAGACCTCTTGTCAAAATGCGCCTTCATCTTAGTCTGAGCAGTAGAAAGATGAAGTTTAGCAAGAATTTGGGCTTTGCGCAACCTCTCACGGATAGAAGTGACAATCATCAACAGGAACGGGTTTAGAACTTTGATCCAACAATTGTTCACTTAACTTCAGAGGGCCACGAACTGTATGGCCAAACACAGGTTCAGAGGGGCTAAAGCCAAGGGATTCTTGCACTGACTATCTTAATCGCAAACATCAGGAAAGGAAGACCCTCGACCCAATCTTTCCCAGTTTCCACACAATAACGACGCAGCGGGTTTTTCAAGGTTTGATGGAATCTTTCGAGTGCCCCTTGAGACTCAGGGTGATATGCAGTTGACATTTGGTGACTTATGCCAAGCATTTCTAGAGCCTGTCTGAAAATTCTAGAAGTAAAGTTTGACCTTTGGTCACTCTGAATTACTTTTGGCAATCCAAAAGTGGTACAGAATTTGAGCAACTCTTTTACAATAACCTTAGCTTTCAATGTACGTATTGGAACAGCCTCAGGGAAGTGAATTGCAGCACACATCATGGTCAAAATATATTGGTGTCCTGACTTGGCTTTGGGCAGCGGTCCAACACAATCAACAATTAAGCGTTCGAACGGGTCACCCACAGCTGGAATAGGACACAGGGGTGCAGGTGGAATTTTGACATACATGACATGACTTACAGAATCTGGACACAGAGGATTTAAAACCAGGCCAGAAAAAGTACCTAGTAACGCGTTGGTAGCAGTGTTAATTTCGTCGACGAAGACGAAAAATATTCGTCAACGAACCTTTTTTCTGTGACTAAGACGAGACGTTGATGAGCTAAAATTAATGTCTGATGATAAAAACTATGACGAAATTAATGCCGCGTCTTCATTAACAAGACGAGACGGGACTAAAATGTTATTTGAGGACTACCGGACATTCAAAATACATCCTAAATCCAAAATGTGTGTCTCTGTCATTGGATTACAATCAGATGAGGGGCGTATCTAGTCTCAGTATGGCAGCCGCAGTGGACGGATAGGCTATCAAAATGCAAACTAACGATCTGAAACAATAGCCTCAGCACCCGAAGGGTTAGGGATAGGGTGACCAGACGTCCCGTTTTTCTCGGGAGTCACAATTCGTTGTCGATTAATTTAAAGTTAGTGACGGCGGGATAGGCGGAGTCGCGCTGATAGAAGTGCTCTCTCTCGCGCACAAGCTCCACTTCTTCAGTACAGCGCGCGATCAGTTCTCAGTTCTCATTGCTCAAATACACACACATCAGTCCTGTGTCTATCGTGTAGAGTCAGAGTATCTCACATAAATACAGTCAGTTATGGCTTAAGTGAGCGTAAACAGGTGGGTGAAAACTGAATGTGTGTCAGTATTACATGCATGCCTTCCGTCTTAAAGGGACAGCATTCCTAATTATCCGTGTCATAAATGTTAACCAACAAAAGATGTTAAATAAATGTATACTTAAGTAAAGCTACTGTATCTGAAAAATGAGTTTAATTTGTATCTCTACCAAAAAATGAAAATGTATTCCAGTTTTTCCAAATTCAATCCTTGATTCAAATTTCTCACAAGCTTAATTCATTTGGTCTAAAGAGAGAAGAATTGATGCCTATTTTTGTTTGAATACTACATATAAAATAGCTACCAAAATAAATGTTGTTAACGGCACTTTGACTAAAAGTAAAGACTAAAAGTTGACAAAAATACAATAACTTTTCGTCGACTAAAACTAGACTAAAACTATGAAATACTCAAATGACTAAAATGTGACTAAGACTATTAAGCATTTTCGTCTCAAGACTAAGACTAAGACTAAATCAAAAATGCCTGCCAAAATTAACACTAGTTGGTAGGTTTTTGTTATACCTACATGACCAGACACAATGCGTTTTCATGGGCAAGTTTCAAGACTTGGGAAATAGTTAACTAACAGGAGGAGTCCTAAATAACCTATTCAGGAAAAAGAAAAGAAATCAACAACAAAAGCTTTCCTTAACTCCCTCACTAACCAAAAACAGGGATAAACAGGAGTAAAAAATATAATGGCACCCTCCCCCTACAGCTTCCAATCTAACCATAAATCAAATAAAGAAAAGAAGTTACAATACCTTTGGATACCTTAACCAGGAAGTAAGTTAAAGAAAATTTACATGCACTACTTGTGGTTACAGCACACACTGCTGTTCAACAGGAATACAACCTACTCTCAGACGTTTTCACTCAACAGTTAATTATTTAAATTCACCCACAATCAACAGATCTCTTAGGGTGCTTTCACACCTGCCTCATTTAGTTCGGTTGAATCGCACTAGAGTTCGTTTTCCCTCTTGGTGCGGTTCGTTTGGGCAGGTGAGAATGCAGCAATCGCACTCGGATGCGCACCAAAAGCAGACCAAACAAGCGTAACGAGACCCAGCTGAAGAGGTGGTCTCGGTCAGCTTCCAAACGAACTCTGGTACGGTTCGTTTAAGGTGTGAATATGAACCGGCCTCGATCCGATCCAATTGCAGAAAGCACGCTCAGAAAACACACAGCTCGCGCATATAGTGCTGTTGTTTGCATTTCAATCGCTTAAATCACTTGTTTTCAAACCGCAATGCTTAAACGTGTGCAAATTATGAATTTTCGTGACTATAGCGCCCACAGCAACGTGACATGAGCGCACTAAATAGGCTAAAGCTTGCCGCAAAGCCCCAGCAAAAGTTACAATGAATGTGTCTGGGGGAAGTAGTAAGGAGATATTTTAATTGTTTATTAATAAACTAGTGTTTTCTGAGTCAGTGTCACAAAGATGAAGTTAAAAATCCTGACTCGCCATCTCCTCATTGGACGCACCTTTATAAAGAAATGCATCTTTATGGATTATAATGAAAGAGTTTTTGTTTTGGATATGATTTATTTCGTTTGTAGTAATTCAAAGCTTTCTATAGATATATTCATCATGTCTATAAGGAAAATTTTCACTGAGTTACGGTTCATTTTTGACGGGAAGCGCATCCTATTAGTTTTCTTTATTTTAGAAAAGCACGTTTTCTTGATATTGTGAGTGCACACAAATAAAAATATACCCTTTACATTTCCGAACAATGTATTATTATTACCTTTATGAGCAACAATTACGGCGTATTTAATTTGTTTCCACTGATGTCCTGAAGCGCGCTTCAGCTTCCATTCTCCGCACAAACGATTGAATATGCGCCCAATAGCGCACATTTATCCAGGTTAAATGTTTAAACTAACATTTTGATATGCTTTTGAGTATTTCATATCTATAGATTTTATTTTTGGCAAGTCGTAATTACAACATTGTATGACATTGTCTCATATATGATGCTCATAAGTTTTTATCTCATGCAGGGCTCGCAAAATTTCAAAATCCCTGGTAGCCCTTCGGGCAGGTACTCTTCAGATTTTGGTAGCCCGAAAATTAATTAACTAGCCCGAATTAAAAAATTACTATTTTCTTTTCTTTCTTTCTTTCTTTATTTATTTAATATAGAAAATCAGATAGGAGTTTAAATGTCAATCAAAAATATTTTCAATACACAAATAACAAATATGAAGGAAGGAATTTTATTTCACTATTTACAGGGTATCTGCAGAATTTATGACCCATTTTAAGAGCTGCACAAGTAAAATGAACACAGAATGAGCGGGGTTGGACAATGTCTATGGTAACATACAGTTTTGAGCCATAAAATTACATGATTTACAGTTCAGATACAGGTTTCCACAAAAACAAAAATCTTATACAACAGCGTTTCAGGCTATAGGCCGTTTTATGAAAAGGGATCAATCAAACATATAAATTGTTAATTTAAAACGTATAAATATCACTGTCTTAATTGTTTAGATTTTTAGAAGGCACATCAACTTCTTTCTCATTTACAACTCTATGTGTTTGTTGCGTAAAACATGAGTTGATATCTGCATTGATCTGACCATAAACAGTAAGAAAGGCTTATTGAAATGCAAATTCATTCTCTGCCACGGTGGCGCTTTAGGAGCGCTGAAATATTGCGGTTTCCCGGAACGCTGTACACAAAGCAGCTCAGAGCTCATAAACGCTGCTTTATCAGGAATTATAGGTAAAATGAAATTAAAATGCCAACGACACGTTTCTGAGGACAGTCGGTTCCCTTCAGATACATTCACATAAAGACAACCGCACAGCGTTTTGACTTGAAACGTGCAGCGCTCATATTTATTCAATGACATCATTGCCTTTTGAAGTTTAATCCTGCCGTATCGCGACTCTTGTCTTTCCGTCCCCAACTGTAAGACCTCTTGAAATTATAATTAAGACATTTCTTACACCATTTAACATATTTAAAACTTTTTATGGCCTTAATTTTGATACAACTCACTTTCAGAGTTTTTAAGGACCCACGGGAGATCTGTATTTAAGGTAGCCCGTCGGGCAGGGCAGTGATACATTTTGGTAGCCCAACTGGAAAACACAATAGCCCGGACGTCGGGCTAGCGATTTTGCGAGCCCTGTCATGGCAGCAAATCAGTAAAAGAATAAAAATTGCACTACGAAAGATCTCCATGATTAGCCTGTTTTTGCACTTCCTGTTTTTCCCCTGCTTGAGAATTTCTGTCCAATGAACGGATGACCTTAGCACACGTGTGGTTTTGTTTACAATTTCTGGTTCACTTGCAAAAGGGCAGTGTGAAAGCAAACCGCACCAAAAACAAAAAAAAACATTCTATTTGGTCCGGACCAAAGCAAGTGAACTATCGGACTTTCCTGGTGTGAATAAACCCTTAAAGAAGAAACCCCCAACACAAGTCTGGAGCAGGGGAGAAGTGAGCCTTCCCAGGCAGTGTTCATTCTACTCTTTTGTAGCCACACCGTCTGCAGCACGCTCTTTGATGAGCACCACCTGTGGGCAATTTGCAACTGCCAAGCAAGCAGAGAGTGAGAGAGATAGAGGTAGACAGAGCACACACATAGGCGAAACATAACCACGCCAAAAGGGCGGGAAAACACTTACACACCAACAATGCATTTCAAATACAACACATACATCCTAGGGATGTAACACAGTGAATTAGTCAAACATACAGTATACAACAGAAGTGAGTACACCCATGTAGCATCACTATAAATCACGAGATACAATACTATTCAAGTTGAAAAGTGTAGTATTTATAGTACAGATCAGGCTAAATTGTAATGTAGACAAGCCTTTTCCGTAAAGCTGCTTTGAGAAGTTAGTGTACTCTAAATAAAGGCATAAAGTGCAAAAAACAGCAGCAGTGCACTGACCCTAGACTTGGTTGACATCATCTCTTTGTCTTAAAAGACAATCAAAACATCCAGTGGGTTCCCTCGTGACATTTTCTCTTCCTCCTCAACAGCAATGATGGGGACTGGTGCCTTCTGCACCTGGTCAGGCTCCTTTTCTAAATGCATTAAAAAAAGTGTTAGTATGTGTCACAAATCATAAAATTAAGACTTGTATGGAAAGAAATGTCAATTTTTAATCTCTTAATAATTGAAAATAAAGGTGTGAAGGATCGGAGTAGTGTTTTTTCAGTAGGGTGTGTGCCCATTTAAAACCCTGTAGTACTTTTCAAAAACTTGTAGTAATTTTCACAACATGTCTTCCAGAGCTGTTGGTCAACCGGATTTAATCGGGAAAAACTTGGGAAAAACAGGGGTGTATCAGCTGAATGTTCTTGAGCTTGAATTGAATTGGGTTTTTCATTAATAGAACAACCAAATAAATACAAATTAATAAATATAAATAATAAATCAACACACCTTTATACAAACCCAAAGCAACTTTAAGATAGGTGCAAGTGGAAATATAACACACAAGACCTTTTTTGTAATCCATATTAAGAAAGCCTAAGTTACTAGAACTAGAACTTACAAGACCCAACTCTATTCTTGTGAAGCATAATGACTCTGAATCTAAGGCAAACTGAAATTTAATATGATATTCATTCTGCTAATACAGTCTGAATAAAAAATGGTGGCACACTACATTACATATAACATCCTTGATCCTTGGACATCATGATGTCCTTCATGTGGTGTGAAAGAATCAGTATTTGTCTGGGCTGTGTATGCATGAGTTGATCAATGATTTAAATCTCAGTCTAAAATATTGTACTGCTTCAGAAGACCCGTTTGTGCAGCTACATTTGCAAAAAATAGCAATTCATCCAAAAGATGACTTAACACTTAAAAAAAAAAACATTTCAGAAAGTGATAATTTACATCTCACATATCACAAAACCCATCAATTAAAGGTGTAGTAGGAGATCTCGGAAAATGCTAACTTAAAACGTCCCACCCTCCCTGCAATCGCCGTCCAAATCCACGCCCCCTGAACGCACATACGCTCAAAGAGCAGAATACCAGAGACAACATTAAATTACTACAATTGGCTACATCAACGGTTTCCAATTACAGTCCTGGCACCCTCCCTGCTCTGCATATTTCATATGCATATCTTATCACGTCCAACGGTTGTTCTGTTCGACCGTAACTCATAAGTGCCCTGCGAAGTGGACATCACCAGATATTCCGCCATGATTCCAATTCAAAGCGAGCGTTTATGTCCCATACAAAGGGCATTAAAGTGTACGAGATGTGAATTTAAATTGTATTTATTTACAGAGGTATGTCACACTTAACACTTCTCTAGTAAGTTTCATCTGTGTGTAAGACGCTGTGCAGCGCAAATCCGTGAATGTATGTTCCGAAGTGAAATAAACTTCAATGGATTTTCCCTGTTCAGGGAATAGGGAGCAATGAAAACTGTGTAGGGAGCATGTCAATTGGAACACAGTTCATGCACGTAGCTCTGTTCTAACGAGCTGGTTATCTGATTCAGGTGTGTTAAGTCAGACATGCAAAATATGCAGAGCGGGGGACGCGAGGACTGGAACTGGGAACAGCGCTGGGCTACATCATGTGTCATTCACTCGTGAGAAAACTTTATAGTACAGTTAGTAAAAGTACTATACGTTTCTTGGTCCTACGCCTTCCACAGAATATTGTAACAGCTGGCTGTTATTCTGTAGAACGTGGGGCTGACCGGAGCGAAGTTAGGCTACTAACTATTACGGGGCTAATTGCTAACGGGGTGCTAGCATCTACGCGTCGCAACTCTTAACTTGGCTAGCAGGAAATACGAGCACTGATGTCCCATACACCGCACGACCCTGAGTGTCTCTGTGAGCCAGAGTTCTGTCAGAACAAACCACCAGGAGGCAGTAATGTCATCTTTCTCTTTTAATTCTGAACACAGAATAAGAACTTACACAGGCCAGGCCATATCCCCTACACGTCTCTCTCATTTTTTTACATAAGGCAGTAAATGAACCAAACCCCACCCAAACTGGCTTGAACATAAACACACATAACATTGCTGATGCAAAAACCCAACCATCTTGCTTAAATACCGCATAAATCTACTCTAAACAAATACCCATAATGCACCCGGCTGCTAGTGCTGACTGCCGGGTCATTACAATATATAAATACACATAAATACATTTAGACCACTTAACTTAATGATTGCTATCAGGATGTGAAGAGACTTTCAACCAGAATAACAAAAAATGTTTCTTAAGACAATCACCTATGACACCTTTAAATCAATGTCAATTCTACTTACTTCACTTTAGGCTCGTAGTACTGCAGCCATCTTGATGACTTTGACATCCCAGCACTCCACGCTGCCTTTGCTCTGAAAACATTGATTTCAAAAACATATGCAACTAACGTTATGAGTTTATTAAATTAAAAAACGTGAGGAGCAAATATCAGTCTGAAATGGTAAATAACGTTAGCAAAACAGCCATCATAAATGCTCCGAGCCGATTTGTTTACCGGGACTTCGGCTGCATTAGTAAATTTAATTAGTATCACATGGATATCCTAGATGAAACTGACGAAGCGGATCATAAATAACGATTAACACAAAGTTTAAAACTATTGTAATATACCCAGATAGCAAACTGACATAGAATCAACGTCGATTTTTGGTTGTAACGGTCAGTATCGATCGTCAATCAAATTTCGATGTTGAATCAACGTTCATTATATGGTCGGTACATCAGAACGTTATTACGTCGAAAATAAAACATTGATTCAACGTCGAAACCACGTTGGCTGATCAACCGACACAGCCGACGCATCTGATCGAAATCATAAAGTCTGATACAGGTTGAAACTTGGTCAGAGGAATCGGAGGAGATCTGCGCCTGCACTCTCACAGAGTGGAACAGGCCTGTAACTGTACCCGGGTAACTAAAATTTATTTTTATTCATTATTTTATATTTATCCGTCTGTCTCTAAATATTAGCGGAAGATGAAAGTTTTAAAAACAATGAATGACAAAACATTTTAACTCGAGCTTTGTCGAATGTTTTGTTATTTTTTCTGCAGACATTTTTTACACCGCTGGCATACAGGCTATATATAGGCTATACTCTATAAATTATAAAAATGAATTTCTTTTTCCTTATTTTTGTCTAAATATTTTTCTTCATTACACCTCTTGTTTGGTTTTATTTCATATAGGCTAATTGCACGTTAAAAATAATTTACTTTGTTATGCAGACGCAAAACGTGAAACTGCAGTCTTATTCGTAGCTCAAGGCTATTTATAGCATTTATATAAATATTTGTAAGATATAATCAGCACATTTTCTTAACCTGTTTGGTATCTTAATTATTTAATCCATGAATTAAAACAAGTTTTTATAACGACATAATCTTGATCAACAACAACTAATGATAAATTTGTAGCGGCATCGGTCCATTATCATTTTAAAACTCAAATAGCTTCAGTTTTAAGTTATAACTGCATCTGTCTCGGCTGTAGACTGGTGAATTATGTTAATAAACCTATGTTCTTACTGGCCCATATTCAGATGTTTGTACGGAGTGTGGGATGCATGACAGGGCGCCCACATGATCACTTGCATTTTTTTTTTCTTTCTAATAATGAAACAACATCAGTTCGAAACTCATAATAGGCCCAACTCATATTAATAAATAATTAAAATTACTACTTTTTTCCCCCCGACACATTCATAATCATTTGGCGACTTTTTCCTGTGCTTTGTGGCAAACTTTATGTGTGTGCTTGAGCGAGGAATTAAGACTCACTGTGGATTATAAACTTTGGATAAACATGCGATTAGGCCTAGTTGGTTTAAATGAACGACTAGTTAAGTTGTTGGGGGCAGCTCTATTCTCTTAGAACTGTCAAGTCCGTAACGGAGAGATCACGTTGACTAGGCTACATTGATTTTCCCTCTGAAACACACACACAAAAAAAATAAAAAATAATTTTTTTTTTTTTTTTTAATGAGTAGACAACCTTTCTACATCCGGCAGATATTGCTGCTTATGGCTTGTGCATTGTAAATCGTACAAAATAGCCTATATCTCCCCAAAAACTCGTATATGAACAAATAATATAAAACACGTTTATAGACTGATTCTTTTTTGAAGTCTGGACTCTATTTTCGGGAATTTAGAAAAATATAAAGAGATGGTTCAACACAGGTCTAATGAATAGCCTATTTATATGAGAATTTATGTTTTGACTGCGAATGTCACGTCAATAACGCTGGAATTGCTCTAATGTGATGCTGGCCTTTGAAATACAGGTACTTGCTTTTTTTGTCCAAAGTTGAGATGCTAGTTTTTTAAACACTGCAAAAAAAAAAGAAAAGAAAAAAAAGCACAATTTCCAAATTCTTTTTGTGAACGTTCATAAAATATTGTGCTTCACATTTTCATTCATTTACTGTTTTTTTTTTTTTTTTTTTTTTAATTTATTATAAAGAATCTAGTTAGGTGTGTTAATCTGGCCCTCTTAACTGCCCAAGTTTCTCTTGGACCCTTAGGGAAATTAATTGCCCACCCCTGGTCTACATGCAAGCAGGCTTTCTAATAAAATAAGGTGGTTGAGTGTTCATTAAAAAATAAATAAATAAATAAATATATATAAAAGTGCTGCTTTATCCGACAATAAGGTGCAGGGTGTCATAGAACTACATTTAAATAAATTAAATGTATGATTTAATAATTTAGTTAGATTTAAGTTATTTATTTATGTAATGTTCTAATTTTATATGATTATTTATGTAAATTCTGCGTGACTGTGACGTGCTGAACTTTCGAGCCGCGTTCAAACACTGGAGCGGAGGGAGTTGCCATGGAAACGGAGCGGCAACACAACGTCTGACAAGCAGGAAGCTCCGTTTCTCGCTGCTGTTTTTACTGTTTTCGGTAAGTTTAGTCCCTAAAATCTCACAAATATTAAATACAGCTATTCCTGACACCTCTCTTGCTTGTATTTGACTCGTTTATGGTGAAATTAGTTCATAGAAATGGTTTAGTGTCTTCGAACAAGTCCGTTAGCATCTTAGCCTTTTTCAGAGGACGTAACGATAACGTTAGGCTAACTCCATAGACAGCTCTTTTTGAAAGTTTGGGATTTTATTCACATCTTTATGTGTAGATGAGAGGTTTTGACAGTTCTGTAAAAGTTTTGCTGGTAATTTTTCAGTGGGTGATTGGACATAGGCTTATTTATTTAACCTAAACATATAGCCTACACTGTACCGTTAATCGGTGACGTGACTTACATCAGCGGGACAATTAACTGAATCTAGCTCAAATGTATTTTGATCTCTCATGGTAAACAAATATTGATAACTGTTCTGTGATTTCAGAAGAAAAACAAAAGCACGGCAAGATGGGAGGCTCCAAGATTTCACAATTTCTGAAGGGAGCCGCAGACGGAGAAGTAAGGAACACAAGTGAACAGGTGAAGCTTCTTAAAATTTTAAGAGGGCTTTGACATCCTCAAGTAAGAAGTATGAGCAATATTAAATAAGTAAACCTAGAAGCAAATTATGCTATGTTAAAAGAATGTTTTCTGTATATTCTTCTTTCTCTTTTCTACATTTCACCTGCTCTAGCTTGGTTCCTTGTACATTCTTCCATGTTGATGACCTGCACCCCAGACTTAGAGCAGACCTCCTGTCGGACAACATCTCCCAGGCACAATGAACAATATGGTTGGTAAGTTAACCTCAAACATGTACTAATGTTCAAAATTCAGTAAAATACTTTGTTTTTGAAAAGAAGTCTGTTATGCTCACCAAGCCTGAATTTATTTAAAAATTCAGATAAAAAACAAAAACAAAAAAAACAAAACAGTAGTATTACAATTTAAAATAGCTGTTCTCTGTGTGAATATATTGTAAAAAGTCATTTATTCCTGTGATCAAAGCTGTATTTTCAGCATCATTACTCCAGTCTTCAGAGTCACATGATCCTTCAGAAATCATTCTAATATGCTGATTTGCTGCTCAAGAAACATTTCTGATTATTATCAATGTTGAAAATAGTTGTGCTGCACAATTTTTTTTTTTTTTTTTTTTCAGGATCCTTAGATGAATAGAAATTTCAAAAGAACAGCATTAGTTGAAACAGAAAACTTTACACTGATTTTTGATTAATTTAATGCATCCTTGCTGAATTAAAATAAGAATTTCCTTTAAAAAAAAATCCTGATAAAAATAAACAAACAAACAAACTTTACACTGTTAAAACATTCACACAAAAATACAACTCAGCACAGGTTACATTCATATTTGGGTCATTCTACAGAAACATTCAATGTTGGTATGTCTTAAAATGTATTTCATTTTTTAACATTTAAACTTAGACCACATTATTAGATTAGCTTTTTACTTTATGAATACACATAAATGACAGCTTAATGATTTTTTAAATATTTTTTGTAGATTTATTTAAAGACCACATGTAAAAAAAAAAAAATTGTCACTGGTGTTACCTTCTTTGTCAATTTTAGAGGTTTTTATGAAATATTATTTCTCGATTTATTTCAACACATGTAGTCAGTTACAGAAAAACAATGATAATGCAACAAATAAGGAGATTATGTTTTATTTATTTTAATCAGGTTTGTTGTTGTTTGATGTTAGTACATTTGCGCAACCATGTATTTGTTATAATAATTTAAATATTTTTGGGGGGAAAAACAGTTATAAACAAGTAATGATGCAATCCTTTAAATCTTAACTCTTGAGTGAAGCAGAATTCAATGGATGTAAAATTATTATCGTGCCACATGTGACACATTTTATGTAATGTGACAGAAACAAAACACGGTAACACCAGTGACACAATTAATCACCAGTGACATACATTAGACCAAAGATACTATTCTTCAACTATAATTAATAGATGAGACTAAATTGTTATATTTGGCAATTAGTGAAAGCAGTTAGTAAAAGAACATAAACAAACTGATCTTCACTGGTGTAACCCATAAAGGAGGTGACACCAGTGACAGTAACAACAGTGACAGTTTTTATGAAAAATGCATTTTGCAAAATGTCTGCTGCAAGATATCAAACCACATGTTGTCAATCATGGTATACTCACTAAATAAAGTAGTTTAGTCCATTTGTATTCCAGTTTTTTGAGTATTCTCAAAATAAAGCACTTTCCCTCTGTACATGGCTGTGGGGACAAGCGGTTTTGTGGTACTTGGAATTCTTTATAATTAATTAAAAACAAATATTGCCACATTGATGGCTTAAGAAGGTTTAATTGATCAAATAACATATTGTTTCAATTTAAAATATATAAAACAAGTTGTAACCCTAAAGTCTTTTTCAAGTGTTATATTTCTGTAAAGGCTAGGAACAGAAAAATGGACATTTTTAGAATGACCCATTTATCAGAAATGCTTCTTTGGTAAAATCAGCATATTAGAATGATTTCTGAAAGATCATGTGACACTAAAGACTGGAGTAATGATGCTGAAAATTCAGCTTTGATCACAGCAATCAATTACATTTTAACATTCACACAAAACATCTCATAACCCTGCAATTCAGTTATATTTGATTAAATAAATAATCTTTTGTCTGAAATAATATGAACAGCAGCTATTCTAATCTTTCTCCTTTTGCTTTCCTGTTTATATCTCGGGATGCCCATCCCAAGGTTACTAGAGATTACACCAGTTCCAGTTTGGATCCAGCCTGGCGTGTGAAGACTTCAGATGATGGCAACTAGATGAACATATAAAGCTGCCAAATAATCCTTATATTGTAATCATTGCCCTAAAAGGTAAGTTTGCAGATTTTCAACCAGCTTTGTATTGTTACAGTGATGGCAATAAATGTAAATGAACAAGGTTTACCTGTTCTCTGAATTACTTGTATAGAGATTTCACCATTTGTGACCTGTGCTGGCAAAATGAGCAAATTTTCAAATAATTGTCACTTTTTTGAAGTACATTCTCCAATAAAAGACCTTCAAAATGATATATGAGTTGTTAGAATCGGACAAAAATGACTGCGCTACACCCGTTTGAAGTTGATAAAGTCAGCAAAGACCATTTTCAGAAAAACTGATTTAAAGTTTTCTGAAGGTTCCAAAGCAAAATCACCAACATTAATTCTTTCCTCCCAATTCTTTTCTTAATAATCATTACTAGATTAATAATCACAATATAGCTATTTTTTATTTTATCTTTGTTATTAATATGAACCAATGCAAAAAAAAATTATATATATATATATATATATATATATATATATATATATACAGTGAGGAAAATAAGTATTTGAACACCCTGCTATTTTGCAAGTTCTCCCACTTAGAAATCATGGAGGGTCTGAAATTGTCATCGTGGGTGCATGTCCACTGTGAGAGACATAATCTAAAAAAAAATCCAGAAATCACAATGTATGATTTTTAACTATTTATTTGTATGATACAGCTGCAAATAAGTATTTGAACACCTGTCTATCAGCTAGAATTCTGACCCTCAAAGACCTGTTAGTCTGCCTTTAAAATGTCCACCTCCACTCCATTTATTATCCTAAATTAGATGCACCTGTTTGAGGTCGTTAGCTGCATAAAGACACCTGTCCACCCCATACAATCAGTAAGAATCCAACTACTAACATGGCCAAGACCAAAGAGCTGTCCAAAGACACTAGAGACAAAATTGTACACCTCCACAAGGCTGGAAAGGGCTACGAGGAAATTGCCAAGCAGCTTGGTGAAAAAGGTCCACTGTTGGAGCAATCATTAGAAAATGGAAGAAGCTAAACATGACTGTCAATCTCCCTCGGACTGGGGCTCCATGCAAGATCTCACCTCGTGGGGTCTCAGTGATCCTAAGAAAGGTGAGAAATCAGCCCAGAACTACACGTGAGGAGCTGGTCAATGACCTGAAAAGAGCTGGGACCACCAAGGTTACTGTTGGTAATACACTAAGACGTCATGGTTTGAAATCATGCATGGCACGGAAGGTTCCCCTGCTTAAACCAGCACATGTCCAGCCCGACTTAAGTTTGCCAATGACCATTTGGATGATCCAGAGGAGTCATGGGGAAAGTCATGTGGTCAGATGAGACCAAAATAGAACTTTTGGTCATAATTCCACTAAACGTGTTTGGAGGAAGAAGAATGATGAGTACCATCCCAAGAACACCATCCCTACTGTGAAGCATGGGGTGGTAGCATCATCTTTGGGGTGTTTTTCTGCACATGGGACAGGGCGACTGCACTGTATTAAGGAGAGGATGACCGGGGCCATGTATTGCGAGATTTTGGGGAACAACCTCCTTCCCTCAGTTAGAGCATTGAAGATGGGTCGAGGCTGGGTCTTCCAACATGACAATGACCGAAGCACACAACCAGGATAACCAAGGAGTGGCTCTGTAAGAAGCATATCAAGGTTCTGGCGTGGCCTAGCCAGTCTCAGACCTAAACCCAATAGAGAATCTTTGGAGGGAGCTCAAACTCCGTGTTTCTCAGCGACAGGCCAGAAACCTGACTGATCTAGAGAAGATCTGTGTGGAGGAGTGGGCCAAAATCCCTCCTGCAGTGTGTGCAAACCTGGTGAAAAACTACAGGAAAGCGTTTGACCTCTGTAATTGCAGACAAAGGCTACTGTACCAAATATTAACATTGATTTTCTCAGGTGTTCAAATACTTATTTGCAGCTGTATCATACAAGTGAATAGTTAAAAAACCATACATTGTGATTTCTGGATTTTTTTTAGATTATGTCTCTCACAGTGGACATGCACCTACGATGACAATTTCAGACCCTCCATGATTTCTAAGTGGGAGAAATTGCAAAATAGCAGGGTGTTCAAATACTTATTTTCCTCACTGTATATATATATATATATATACAGGGCTTGACATTAAGCATTCTCATGTGGTTGTCCTTCGGACAAGTAAATTTGTTATTTACTTGTCCGAGTATAAAAGTTACTTGCCCGGAGAGAAAAAATTAAGTTAAATTGAGTTATAAATATCATTATTTATTGTAGTTATACAAAACACATTTAGTTTATTTAGATTTTTCTTTTTAAATGAAATAATGAACAAAATAATAAAGTGTGATAATACTATTATATTTTAAAACTAGATAAAAAAGTTTGTCGAGACAAACTTTAGGTTGGCTTGAGAAAGCCTAGCCTGAATGTTTAAATTAGTTTTGTGAAAGCTTGAAGTTTAAAGGTTTTCAGTTTGAAATAGGCTAGTTAAGTGTTCATTTACTAGTTTTTAAAGGTAAAAACCAGAAAAAGGTTGATTGCATGATTAGCATGTTACTAGCATGATTAGCATGTTACTAGCATGATTAGCAAGTGACTAGCATCTTGCTAGCATGACTAACAAGTGACTAGCACGTCGTTAGCATGTTTCTAACATGATTAGCATGCTACTAGCATGTTGCTAGCATGACTAGCATGTCGGTAGCATGTTTCTAACATGATTAGCATGCTACTAGCATGTTGCTAGCATCTTGCTAGCAGGACTAGCAAGTGACTAGCATGTCGCTAGCATGTTTCTAGCATGATTAGCATGTTGCTAGCATGATTAGCAAGCTACTAGCATGTCGTTAGCATGTTTCTAGCATGATTAGCATGTTACTAGCATGTTGTTAGCATGATTAGCAAGTGACTAGCATGTCGCTAGCATGTTTCTAGCATATTTGGCATGCCACTAGCATGTTGCTAGCATGTCGCTAGCATGTTTCTAGCATGATTCGCATGCCACTAGCATGTTGCTAGCATGATTAGCAAGTGACTAGCATGATTAGCAAGTGACTAGCATGTCGCTAACATGTTTCTAACATGTTTCTAGCATGATTAGCATGTTACTAGGATGTTGCTAGCATGATTAGCAAGTTACTAGCATGTTTCTAGCATGATTAGCAAGTGACTAGCCTGTCATTAGCATGATTAGCATTTCGCTAGGATAGATAGATAGATAGATGAGTTTGATTGGGTTAGAAATAGTACATAGAAGGAAGTCTGATAGATAGATAGATAGATAGATAGATAGATAGATAGATGGATAGATGGATAGATAGATGAGTTTGATTGGGTTAGAAATAGTACATAGATGGCAAGTCTAATTGAGTCTAATGGGCTTCAGTGTGTTTAGATTTAAATTTTGACAGTTGGAGTTTGACGGAATGTTCAGATGAGCCAAGACTATTCAATGTAAGTCTATGGGATTTTTTATGATTTTTAATCTTTATTTTTATGAAAACCGTAAGTCGGATTAGTTAGAAAAGATATAGCACGCTAAGTGAGATCAGTCTCAAGACTTGGGCTGAGTTTGGAGTTTGTACAGTTAAAGCTCTAGGAGGAGTTAGAGTCAGAAATTTTAGTCTCAGAAAAAGAATAATAAGGGGATCACGTGACCCTTCGACGGCGATGCAAGCTTAGTCTTTCGCTCTGCTCACTTTGCCACATATTGTATTTGGTCCAGAAAGGCATTTGGTCCAGTTTTGAAGAAGATGACAGCGCTTGGCCTCCAGCCCTTCCTCATCTATCCGGCGGTGGTTAAACTACGGCACAAAGGGAACAGAAAAGCTTGATTCCCCTCAGAAAGCGGAGGATTTTATCAGCTCCCTGTCTCAGCAGAAGACATATGCCACGGCTCTGCGGGCGGCGGACGGGGAACAGCGGCCGCTGTCTCTCCGGTCCAACGGAAGGAACTTGATGGCCGGGATGGACATGGTTCTAGCTGCCCAGTAGGGGATGGTGGTAGGATGGACATGGACGCTTGCTAACTCTATTTTTGCTTTTCTTCTCTCCTCTCTACTACCGAGATATTGTCCCTATATATCCGGTACAACGATCTCGTTGCTGGTAAGACTGACACTCCTTTTTTTCTCTCTCTTTTTGGAGGGACTAATTGAGAGTAGGTTTAATTAAAAATATTTTTGGCTGTGTGGGCCTTTCGGAGACATGTCTTGCGTTGGAGTGGATCGGTCACGAACCATCACTATTTTGTTGCTCAGTCAGACCTATGTTCTCGGTAATGTGCGGTCTGAGTTGTTCCTTGTTTATGGTTGTTGGTTGTTCAGGTTTTTATGTTGTTTTACTTTTTACAACAGACATTTATACTGTAAACATTTAAATATGAAATAGATCGCAGTCGTTATGTTTAGTGATATATTCTCTGATGATGTTCGAGCCTCGAGTTTTTCTCGGTTCTCGATAGTTGTTGAACTTATGCTTGAACACATCGATTTTGTGTTTTGAAATTCAAGAGTATTGTAAACTTTTACAGCCTCGTCGCCATAAAGTGCAAGAAATGTGTGGCACACTGCACTTTTCTGACTTTTATCTGTCATTTTCCATCAGGACATGGGCGTCGCTAGGCCATTTTAAGACTGCGGTCAAGCCAGCGCGCTTTGAAAATACACGGTCAAGCCAGCCGCACTTTTTGTGTGTTGCGCATGTAATCGCGCACTGGTATGCAGTGCTGAGAGCAGTCAAAATGCATGTAAAGAAGCTATTATGCGGCGTTTCCTTTATA